>NW_020536832.1:0-33158 GCF_003426905.1 Ctenocephalides felis
GCAGTATTTCTAGATCATTTTTCATTTCTCTCCAAATTTAAAGAATCAACGATCAAAAACCTAATTCAGATTATTCGGAATTTGATTTATACAAATGCATTGTATAATTGAAATATAAATCTTGTTAACATATTACCTTTTGTGATATTCTTCGATATGCAGCTTGAATAGTTTTCGCAGTAAAACCAAAAATACCAGTGTCTGGCTTAGCAGTCTGATATGTATTTTGTGTTAGTAGCTAGAAAGATTATAATAATTTTTCAACATATATATATATATATATATATATATATATATACTAGCTGACCCGGCAAACGTTGTTTTGCTAAATAGGGTATATTCTAAACCATTTCTAGAGAATCAAAAATATTAATACTTTAAGTGTATAAGGATGTGTTGTTTGAATACTATATATACAATGAGCAATGATTATAAAAACAATAAACTGCATTAGTTTGTCTATATTTTGTCAATACATTCAAACTGCAAGTTTTATACACTTTCTATAGAAAACATCATATAATCCAATCCGAGTCTTTTTTGGTCTTTCGGCTTATTAATTACGTTTCAAGTTTTTCAGATTCTTTTTGGATTCTGGATTTTGTGTATAATTGTAAATAATACTACTGAGCTTACACAAATTTTCAAATTTTTGCGAGGAGAGATAAAAAATGAGTTAGGTATTTCTTCTTTGACCTGCTTTTTGAAAAGTTTCAAGTTACATTCGATGAATTAAAGTAAATTTAATAAAAAGTATATATGTAGAGCAGGGCGAGACACAAAGGTCCAATTTGATTTGAGCAAATATAAACTATATTGTGAAAACCATAACAATTATATCACAACAAATAAGACATATCAAACGAACAATTATCTGACTACGTTCAGTAAACTGTCTTCTACTTCATCATTGTAGAAATGTGCTTTTTTGCTGTATTTCAAAAATTTGTTATCTTTTTAACAAATAGGCAAGGTAACTTGGAACAGCCAGGTGGCAAATAGGTTTAATATCTTATTTTAATTTTAATAATACAAAATAATTACATTTTTAACTAATGCTAAAAAACTACCAACGCAAAAAAATACTTTTATTATGGATTTTCAAAGATTACCGTTTATCTCCCCCATTTCAAAGATTATCGTTTTCAAATCAAGTTTGTAGCTGGCTATACATCTTTTTTCCTCTACTTTCAAATATTGTTGTTAAACAATGCTTAACTTTTGTGGTTTTTGACACTTCGGTGGTGGAACATTTTAACCCCGGACCTTCATATATTACTATCTATTCCTCGATAAATTCTACGAAATTATAACTGGGAAAATGTTATTCGGCAAAATGTCCCTTTGATCAATACCAAATTTAGGTTTTGAATTTTAAATAACATAAATAAAAAATAATATAACCTAGAAAATGTTTTATAAATATCAATGAGTATATAATTATACAAATGTGATCTTTCAGATCTCCGTGTTTGAGAAAAATATGCTAAAAAGTGCATTTTTATATTAACATTTCAAAAGAGTTGATATTTTGAGTTTCTAGTAACACTTGCGGCCCGTTTACTAACGTTTTTATATATAAATAAAACTATAAACAAAGCTACTTACTACAATTTAATTATAATTAAATTGTATTCACGTAAAATATCCTATTGAACGTAATTGAACATCATCTGTCAAAAACGTTTGACATTTCATGGATTAGCAACCTTCCATTGCTTTAGTTAGATTACGCTTCTACAAAAATTTTCAAATTAAAAGTAAAAAGTTTCTACTCGGATTTGAAATAATTTCTCATCTTTTGGACTTTCTCTGGATTGGCACGAATTTTTCAAGACTAAGACTGGCCAAATCGATTCAGCCGTTTTCGAGTTTTATTCGGACATTTGAAAGAGAGCTCCATTTTTATATATAGATATATATATATATATATATATATATATATATATATATATATATATTTGAATAGTCTTGAATTTGATGTTGATATATATTTTTAGTTTGAGTTAAAAAGTCGGGCGTTACATCAATAAAAAGAGTATGAGAGTTTTTTAGAAATTTATTTATTTAAAATCCATACGTTTCGGCTAGCATCTTAGCCTTCATTCAGCGGTAATCAATTTAAAATTTTGTATTCAGTCAGGTAAATCGTTATGTACTGCGGAGTTCTATTAATAGAATAAAATTGACAACTCCGCAGTATATAACGATTTACCTGACTCAGAGACTCATTCTGGTGTAATATGTTCACCATACATTGAAGAATTGTTTGTTCCTTGGAAAAAACTTTTTTATAAATCTGGACTCCGAATTGTAAACAATATTAGTACAACGACTAGTACTATTTTTACCAAAACAAAAACCCAGTTTAATATAGATCGACTTAGAAATCTCGTCTATCAATTAAATATATCTATATTTTCAATAGAAAATAGACATCGCGCTGCCCGATGTCAGATTGCCAGAACGGGCATTCGAACGCCCGACCCTGTCCATACAAAGTCAACGCGTTAACAATCTTCGCAACGACGAATCCTATATACGATATATAGCATATATATAGCATATATATAGCTCGTATATATAGCAGAATGACCCAGACAACAGAATGAGTCTCTGAGTCAGGTAAATCGTTATGTACTGCGGAGTTGCCAATTTTATTCTATTATATATATATATATATATATATATATATATATATATATTTTGTAGAGTTTCGAACAAGAATCCAAAAATAATACAAAATAAAAAACAAGAAAAGTTTTTAATAAACAATTTCTTTATTTAATTATTTGTTTTACTGTCGACGTTTCGGAACTAGGTACGTTCCATCTTCAGGACATCTGTCAAGAAACATGATCTTGATGAGATTTTAGCAAACAATATGTTTAGGAAAAGAAAATAGATTTTTCTTAAATAATAAATTAATTGCAAAAAAATATATATATAATAATGTACAGAAATATGTTAATATGATCACAATGAAAATGATAAAAATAAATGAGTGGATTATCAGAACAGGATATTAAACATAATAGAAATTTTTTTGAAAGTTATGGAAAAATTTTTTAAGAAAAGGTTAATGACAAAGTTGAATTAATTACCTGTATGTTTGAATATATGTTAGCACTTTTTCACTAAACAAGTTTTTTAACAAAAATGAAATTGTGAATTAAATAAAGAAATTGTTTATTAAAAACTTTTCTTGTTTTTTATTTTGTATTATTTTTGGATTCTTGTTCGAAACTCTACAAAATATACACAAATCCAAGACTCTACCATTCAATATATATATTTATATATATATATATATATATATATATATCTTATATATAAAATTCTTCTGTAACAATGTAAGTTTCATTAATCCTCCTAAACTATAATTCGTATTTTCACGAATCTTCCTGAAGTTTGTTCGGGAAATTTTCTAGAATGTTTTGATTCATAGAAATATAGTTAGATTGTAGAAATAAATGGAAAAAAATACAAAAAACCGCTTATCATTGTTTGACCTTTAAAATATTTAAGGCATGGTTTGACATTAAAAACAAATGACAACTGTCATTTGCCAAACATTTCTATCACTTATAGGCTAAGGCAATATTAAAATATAATAAATTCATGATTAAAAATAAAGAAAATGTAATGTCTACATTATTATTGTCGAAAAGCAGCTGAGATGTGCCAAATTAAAATAATATAAGATGCAAATAAATAAATAAATGCGTCTGACAGTCTGCGCATGCGTCTGACGCGCACGGCGAATCGTGTTCTCAACGTACACGTGCTTTTGCTTGCAATAATTTTGTTTGCGCACTTTGCGAACAGATTCGCCTTACGAATTCGTGCAAAGAAGACGAGACATAAGTGATTGCGCTCAAAAATTCAATTTGCGGTCGTTTTGCCTTACTATACTAAGTCACAATACAAAAAAAATTATTTAGAAGTTTCATTGTGTCAAAAATTCATATGGTTGGCATTTTGTACGGAATATTTACTTAATGGAGCGCTTTGGGTCTGAACTTTTTTTACTGTTTTCCAATTCGTTTGGAATTTTGGAATTAGGCTCATCTTACTCTCAAGTTCAAAAGTGAAAACAATTTAGACTCCTTTGCACTACCCGGAGGGATGCCATTTCTTTTCAGTGGTGTAATAACGTTGGGTGTGGATGAAAGAACTAATTATAAGAGAAAAATGTTTAATAATGTTTTTCAAAAAAGCAAATATTTTTCAAGTTACTAGCTACTGAAAATTTGTTTCTTTTTTGCGTTTTTCATCGTTTTTTGCTAATATCTTCGAAAATATACATTTTAACGAAAATTATGTAATGAACAAAATTATATCAATAAAAATCCTAATAAATCGCTATTTTACAGTGTTCTAGGAACAATATTAGGTTAATTATGAAAATGGGATTTTATAGTTCTCCAAATAAGCTTTAAAAGAAGTACTTCTGCGTGTAAAATGAGTGAGCTATCATGCAATTAAAAGACGCATACAATGTTTTTTTTTTCATTTAAATCAAAGAGTTTATGAGTGCCATTTCCACCAAAATTAAAAATAATCGTTTTCCATCTATAAAAGTATATATATGAAAATTCAAGGTATTTTTTAAATCAATTATTGCTTTTTATTATTTTTTGTTACACAAATATTGATAGAGTTCTAATTGTTTAAAGAGTGCGCGGCTGTCCAACCGGAGTGTCTTTCGAGCCCTTTAACCCTTCGCCGTTTCAAAATAAAAGAAGCTACGGTAAAATTTATGATAGAGAAAGTTGTAGCTCATTTAATCAACATTATTGAAGTAATTATTTTGGGTAGAAAAATCCAAGGTGATATTGTATCTTGACCGCATGCTATATATTAATTCTTTCTGAATTTGTTATACTTTTTAAAAGATTTCAATTTTCAACACGTGTATCTATGCTATGACCATAAATACATGGTGATAAATTTGGAAAATCAATGTTTTAGCCGTGAATAAACAAAAAATCATTCATTTAAACATTCACATCTACAGGTATGTCTAAAAATATTGTATAACCCTTAAATTGAATAAAATAAATTGAGCTATTGGAAATAAATTTGTTCTATAAATCGCAGTGTTTAATTTTTAATATATAATTTTATTGAACATATTTTAATATTTGTTAAAGGGATAATTGAAGTGTTAACTGTGGGATGTGAGAATAATCATTTTATTTGAAACAGTACTAAATTTAACATCACTCATATATTGGTGTGTAAATAGTAACTCGAAAAACAATAATGATTATTTTTAACTGAACGGTATAAATATTAGTATAGGATATTAAAAAAACGTAGAGGTGGGTACAGGACAACGTCTGTCGGGTCATCTAGTATATATATATATATTTCACTGTAATAACAATTCGAATCATTATTTTGTTTAATAATTACAAAACGCGTTGCTAGTTATATGTAGGTTACGCGGACATCGGAAGTGCTTACTGTTGGATTTTGTAAATAGGTTGTAAACAAGAAATTAGTATATAAGAGTTAGACAAAAGTTAGACTGTCAGTCAAGCGTGAGTCAAGCTTGGAGCCAGACATAGTATTCAGTAAAATGTAGTCTTTGCTGATATGATAACCAAAAGGTTATCAATAAATATTAATTGTAAAAATAGTGAATAATAAAAGTATCATTCAAAGAAAGAAGTGTGTTTACAAATTACTATCAATCGCTCTGGAGAGTCCACATCACAAATATAATATTTCAACAACTATTCAACTGTTCACCGCTCGGGTCCAGCCTATCATTACAATTCCTGGTCGTACTGGTGATCCAGAACATACATCCAAAGACATCACCAACCATCAGGACACTTTATGGTGGCTTAGCGGTTTTTTCCCTCGTAGCGCTGAAGAATTTTCTGACGAAGACATCGAGTTCAATAGCTGCCACAACTCGATAAACCGAACGATCATTCGCAGCACAAACTAAGTGATGGTGGCGCCTACCGAAGAACTTTAGAACGAACGCGAGTCTACGACTAACTTGGACATAACTATCTCATCGGATTCAAGTAAGCAAATCAAAACTTAATCATATCTCAAGATGGAACCCATTTTTGCAGAAGCTAGAGAAGGTAAAGGTAATAGTATAGAAATAAATAAATTTAGAATTCAGTTAGCAATTAGCACTATACCCGATTTTAATGGTAATTCAGATGACCTCTTTAAATTTTTAAGTACTGTAGGCTCTATTTTAGATGATGTGGATTTTGAGACATACAAATTTATATCAAAAATTGTTATTTGTAAATTAAGTGGAACAGATTTTGATTGCATTAGACGGGCTGATTATCAGTTATGGGATAATATCAAACCTATTCTAATTAAACGATTTAAAGGTAGAAGGTCAATTTCTGATTTACATCACGAGCTTGCAACAACAACAAGAAAAAATGGGGAATCGATTGAGGAATTTGCAGAGAAAGTTGAGAGTTTGCTTACGTTAATAAACAACGAATGCTATTTTACACATAATGAAATAGCGTATCCATCATATTGTGACTTGGCTTTGGCAGTTTTCGTTAAAGGCCTACCATTGGACTTGAAAATTATTATTATCCAGCCAAACCGGAAAATTTGAAGGATGCAAAGAATATCGCTGCAAAAGAAGAAAACTATTTAAACATCAGATCTGATAAAAAATACAACCCATTCGTCACTTGCAGATACTGCAAGAAAAGGGAACACCACATTAACCAATGTCGAAAACTTACAAATAGGAAAAGAGATGACAAACTTAGAATCTACAATGGTGGAAATGACGATAGAATGGATTACGAAAGTAATAAGGATCTGAAATATACAAAAACATATGATGATACATACAAGGCATTCATAACAACTAAAGAAGAGTCCGAAGAGTCCAGAGAATCCGAAGAATCCGAAGAACAAGAAGAATACAAAGCAGAAAGTTTGACTCACAACACAACACAACAGAAAAGGGAACACCACATTAACCAATGTCGAAAACTTACAAATAGGAAAAGAGATGACAAACTTAGAATCAACAATGGTGGAAATGACGATAGAATGGACTACGAAAGTAATAAGGATCTGAAATATACAAAAACATATGATGATACATACAAGGCATTCATAACAACTAAAGAAGAGTCCGAAGAGTCCAGAGAATCCGAAGAATCTGAAGAACAAGAAGAATACAAAGCGGAAAGTTTGACTCACAACACCAAAATAGAAGAGTTGACGACAATCGCTGGAAATTCATTCGAAGAAGAAAAGGATCTATATGAGGCAGAAGATATGGAACAAACCATACCAACAAATTCATACGAAGAAGAAAAGGATCTATATGAGGCAGAAGATATGGAACAAACCATAGGAACAAATTCATATGAAGAAGAAAAAGATCTGAACATATATGTGGCACAAGATATGAAACAAGCCCAAGATGAGGTTTACGACATGAAAGAAATAAATAATGAACAAGAAGAAATAAGAATACTTAATGATGAAGGACCAGAATATATGAAAACCATTCCCATTAAAATAAAGAAGAAAAAGAAAAAGAAAAGAAATATTAAAAGAAGAAAAATTAATGATGAAATTATAGAAGAAAATAATCAAGGAACCAGGGAATATAAAGTTAATATCATAAGAAAATTACCTTCACAACGAAAATTGTCAATAAATGAAAATATAGCCACTATTACAGATATGTTCAACCGTAAGAAAATGAATTTGAACACAAAGGAGAAATATGCACATTTACAAAGCCAAAGCAGCAGAAAATTGCAAACACATGTAAAGAAGAGAAACATTCCCGATTTCATTATATTCAGAACAGCACCAAAATTGTTTTATTATAAATACCGGAAGAAAATAAAACTTCGCCAGGTGTAAACACATGAGTAACAAAGCAAGTCATTTTGTTTGGTTGACATAAGCGAATTCTCATATTTCAGAGCAGCATTTGTCCAATTTTGATTACCTAGCAAATTTCGAATATATCAAGTATTAACAATACAACGTAAATTTAAATTTTCATTAATTACTATTTATGATTTAAATTATCAAATGCAAGATTCTTTACGCCATTATTAATTTCTTGCAGATTTTAAAGACATTTTTCATATTATGATTTTTATGCTCTATTGATATAAAAGTTTTTGAAAAAAAAATTATTTTGCATCATTTATGATAAGTTGTTCGAAGCATATTTTGTTTTACCGGAATAACATTTTAAATTTCAGTGATGCCTTTACATAATCAGCGACCATCTAAATTGCATTCAACTGCTGATTTTTTTTTTTTTGTATGTATGTTATTGAAGATTTATTAATGTAGAGATAAAAATAAAATTATTATGAGATTTTTTTTTAGAGCACATATATTTGTAAACATATTCTAACAGGAATGACACTTTTGAGGACAAAAGTTCTTAAGGGCCGAAGGAAAAAGAGATGGAACTCATTTTTTTTAAAAAATCTTCTTAATTTTTATAGTTTTCCGAGGACGAAAAACTTTTGAAGAGGGAGGTTGAACTGTAATAACAATTCAAATCATTATTTTGTTTAATAATTACAAAACGCGTTGCTAGTTATATGTAGGTTACGCGGACATCGGAAGTGCTTACTGTTGGATTTTGTAAATAGGTTGTTAACAAGAAATTAGTATATAAGAGTTAGACAAAAGTTAGACAGTCAGTCAACGTTTGAGTCAAGCTTGGAGTCAAGCTTGGAGTCAAGCTTGGAGCCAGACATAGTATTCAGTAAAATGTAGTCTTTGCTGATATGATAACCAAAAGGTTATCAATAAATATTAATAACGACGACTAGTACTATTTTTACCAAAACAAAAACCCATTTTAATATCGATCGACTAGATTGTCTAGACTGTAATTTAATTTAAATAGGAGAAACAAGCCAGAACTTAATTAAACGTTTACAACAACATAAAAACAATTAAAAAATCCGAGACTATTTAAAACTATGCTTGCGTACCATATTTATACTTTGAAACATAATATGGACTTTTCTAACCCGACTCTACTACAAATCGAATAAAATTTATTCAAACGAAGAATTATAGAAGAATCTATATATATATATATATATATATATATATATATATATATATATCTATAGAAAAATTTTAAATAAATTTTTGAAAGAAATTCATGTTTTTTATTGAGGTTGCCCGGTGCCCGATTACTAGACTTTGTTAATATATATATATATATATATATATATATATATATATATATTTAGTCATATATGAACTTGATTCCATTTAGTCAACTTACCAAACAGAAATAATGTAATTTATAATTCATATAACAACATTTTTGACCGAGTTGAGTTTCATCCACATCTGATCTTCTGCAAATGTCGCATATCATTTTCTCATTCCCAATTGTCACTGTTGAATATACTTGTTTCTTTGATTTAACCATTCTTAAGAATTTATAAATCTAAAATATTATATAAATATAAAAGTTAAAAAAAGCTGGAAATCGCAACATAGCACAATCATGATAAATAAGTAAAAATATACATGTTGTTGGCACAATCAAATTCAATTAAAAATTATCATGCGTTTATGACATTTATAAATTTATGAATCATACAAAACATTAGTTCCTGTAATTAAATTTACTGCTTGTGACTTATAGACTATTAAAATGATTTATCTCAAAATGTTGGTTTTCAAGAGCTTTATATTTCAAAGTCAAAACTATTACATAGAAAATTTAGCTTGTTGAAGTCTCTTTTCTAGGTACCCGAATACTAATATATAAAAATTAGTATGCACCCATGTGACTCAGTTATATTTAATTCGGTACCAATGGTCTATAAACATAATAAAGAAATGTGAAATTTCTCCATAATGTCGAATCGAGTGTTCATAACAAACGGCCCAAATTGATAATAGCAATTTTCATGATAAAAAAATACATGTTAATAATAAGTGCACTTATTATTAACATGTATTTTTTTTAAATAATAATATTTAAATTAAAACAAAATTAAACAGCCCAAAATTCAAAATTAAACAGCCCAAATTGATAATAGAAATTATCACTTATTAGTAACATGTATGTTTAAATAATAATACCGATATTAATACTGGAGTGCTGGTATTTTATTTTTCGAATATTGAATTCCAGAATTCAAGGATTAGTTCAGTATTGGAAGCTCTAATAATGATACAAAATCATAAAAATATAAATTTATATTTATATATAAATTTATGATACCTTCATCTCATTGTAACCACATTCTGAATAAATTTATAAATAAATTACTTGTCTATATACTTCCATACAAATAATAACAAGTATAACTTTTATATAACTATATGTTTTAACATGATAAATATGAATTCACTTACCAGCATATACACAATGTTACTTTGTAAAAGTTGAGTCCTTTTTAAAGATCTATGAATACACATTAATGTTTATCAATAATTAAGGTGTTAATATAACATAAATGTATTTGATTATAAGCAAAGTGAGACATAACATTATTAGAAAACACAATGAAGTTTATAAATTGTCTATTTTAATAAAATACACTTATGCCAGAATGTAAAATATGCTAAACAAACAACTATTCCTTTCATAAAGAGGTCAGACAGGAGCGATGAGCTCGTCTTTTATAAGAGTTAGCACAAAAATTATATTCTAAACAATAAAATAATTGATAATGAGAAGATTTCGACTTGGTACGCAACAGTCTACATTTTTTGACATTTGTACAATTGCATTTTGTTTTGATTTATTTTATTATTTTCTTATCAGTTTAAATTGTTTAAAAATAATCTGATAAAACTACTAAAAACTTAATGATCCTCAGGTTAATGATTATATTACCTTCACAGTGAGCATAAAAAAAATCTTTTTCATTTCAACTGGCACATCACACAATTGAGTGAATAATGAATTTATTGATTCTTATTATTATATGGAAAATAGAATCACACAGACCGTTACTATTTCGTAATATTTTTAATTTTCAGGTAATGTTTTCACAAGAAATGCCAAATTAAACAAACAGTTTTGAAATATATTGAAAATATTTAATAAAAGTGGGTTGTCATGAAATTATTATAGTATGGAAATAGAAAATATTACAATTTATATTAATTTTGATTTGTATAATGATTTTGACATATATAAAATTAATATTAAAACATCAGTTTAAGGCAAGAAGGTTAAAAACGTAAACAATTACTATCTCAGAACAAAATACGCATTTAGAAGGGCTAATTAGGGGTCCATTCGTAGTCGCAAATTTGGCGCTAGTGAGCCGATGAAAAAGTATTTTCAAATGTTTTATGCATAGATAAATAAGCATATGGTTTTATGTTGGTTACTAAGAAAAGTTAGTGTCTTAGATAAATAAGCATAAAGTCAGTGTTATTTTTGTGTCAGTTTACAAAACGGCGATTCTTGTTCGTTTGTGTTTGTATATTTGTTAAAAGGGCGCATTAAAGAAGAGAGATTTCACTGATTTTTTTTTACTACACTGATTGTGAGTTACTTTTTATCACAGCTTGCTCTCGAGAAGGCCAGTTTTATATTTAATATTTATAGTTTTTTTTGCTTTTTATTATAATTCATTCATTTTATGTTCATTGCGGTTTATTCGTTTCGGCTTTTTTTATTACACAGCAATTTATTTCCTATTTATATATTTACATTTTTGAGTTATGTTTTATGGATTCTTTTCTTTTATATTTACGTGTAGGTTTTAGAGATCATTTTAGTAAGGCTTAAATTTTATAGAATGTTTTAGTTATAATTAACTTCCCGTAGGGTAGTTATAGCAATGGGCTAAAAATCAAAATTGAATTTTTTTCATTTCTCGACGTTTTGAAGGTTTCTGAACATTTTGGCATACTTTAGAAAAAATGTTGTAGTTGAGTCCTTTTTAAAGATCTATGAATACACATTAATGTTTATCAATAATTAAGGTGTTAATATAACATAAATGTATTTGATTATAAGCAAAGTGAGACATAACATTATTAGAAAACACAATGAAGTTTATAAATTGTCTATTTTAATAAAATACACTTATGCCAGAATGTAAAATATGCTAAACAAACAACTATTCCTTTCATAAAGAGGTCAGACAGGAGCGATGAGCTCGTCTTTTATAAGAGTTAGCACAAAAATTATATTCTAAACAATAAAATAATTGATAATGAGAAGATTTCGACTTGGTACGCAACAGTCTACATTTTTTGACATTTGTACAATTGCATTTTGTTTTGATTTATTTTATTATTTTCTTATCAGTTTAAATTGTTTAAAAATAATCTGATAAAACTACTAAAAACTTAATGATCCTCAGGTTAATGATTATATTACCTTCACAGTGAGCATAAAAAAAATCTTTTTCATTTCAACTGGCACATCACACAATTGAGTGAATAATGAATTTATTGATTCTTATTATTATATGGAAAATAGAATCACACAGACCGTTACTATTTCGTAATATTTTTAATTTTCAGGTAATGTTTTCACAAGAAATGCCAAATTAAACAAACAGTTTTGAAATATATTGAAAATATTTAATAAAAGTGGGTTGTCATGAAATTATTATAGTATGGAAATAGAAAATATTACAATTTATATTAATTTTGATTTGTATAATGATTTTGACATATATAAAATTAATATTAAAACATCAGTTTAAGGCAAGAAGGTTAAAAACGTAAACAATTACTATCTCAGAACAAAATACGCATTTAGAAGGGCTAATTAGGGGTCCATTCGTAGTCGCAAATTTGGCGCTAGTGAGCCGATGAAAAAGTATTTTCAAATGTTTTATGCATAGATAAATAAGCATATGGTTTTATGTTGGTTACTAAGAAAAGTTAGTGTCTTAGATAAATAAGCATAAAGTCAGTGTTATTTTTGTGTCAGTTTACAAAACGGCGATTCTTGTTCGTTTGTGTTTGTATATTTGTTAAAAGGGCGCATTAAAGAAGAGAGATTTCACTGATTTTTTTTTACTACACTGATTGTGAGTTACTTTTTATCACAGCTTGCTCTCGAGAAGGCCAGTTTTATATTTAATATTTATAGTTTTTTTTGCTTTTTATTATAATTCATTCATTTTATGTTCATTGCGGTTTATTCGTTTCGGCTTTTTTTATTACACAGCAATTTATTTCCTATTTATATATTTACATTTTTGAGTTATGTTTTATGGATTCTTTTCTTTTATATTTACGTGTAGGTTTTAGAGATCATTTTAGTAAGGCTTAAATTTTATAGAATGTTTTAGTTATAATTAACTTCCCGTAGGGTAGTTATAGCAATGGGCTAAAAATCAAAATTGAATTTTTTTCATTTCTCGACGTTTTGAAGGTTTCTGAACATTTTGGCATACTTTAGAAAAATGGATGCGTGTGTACATTGTGTGTCCGCATTTTTTCGTTTACGTTTTTGGGGGCACGGATCAACCGATTTGAATGACTTAACAAGCATTCAATTAGTAATGATTGGAAGAAGCTCGTTATTAGTTTTTGGAAGATGGAGGCCCAGGAATACTTTCGGGCGCACGGATCAACCGATTTGAATGGTTCAAAAAATATTCGATTCCTATTGATAGTGAAATAAAAAGCAAAGAGTGCAGAAAATAGAAGTCGAGTTTTTGAGAGAACGGAGCATCCGATTTGAATGATCTAAAAAATATTTAATTAGTAATGATTCGGAGAAGTGTTTATTAGTTTTTGGCATAGGCAGGCCCAGCCATTTCAAAGATACGGAGCTAAATGTGTAAAAAATGGCAGTTTTTGAGAGAACTAAGCGTCCGATTTAAATGATTCAAAGAACTTTCTGCTTGTCTTAACAAAATAATTGACTTTGAAAAAAAAATTTGTTTTAATTAATTTGTTTTCAATAAACATTTTTTTTTGTATATCAAAAATAATTTAGATTTTATTTTTAATTCTGACTATAGTTCTAATATACTTTAAACAAATAATTTCAACTTTGGAATTCAGTTTATATAATTCTTATAAATATTAGACAATGTTACAATATTAATATAATAATCTATTTGAAAACATTCAGCGAACAACAAATAGCATATCAGTCAATGAAAAAACAAAATTAAAACACATTTGATGTTATAATACTAAATCTAAATACTTCATACTGTCTTGGAATAGATATGTTTCGTATTTTTTGCAATATTTGTTATTAGGGAACAAGATATATTGAATTTTAAATTATTATATTGTCTAAGGTAGGCTATCATCTTGGTCCTAGACAATATAATAATTATAATAATAATAATATTGATCTTGACAGGTTTTAGCTGTCAAAGACCATTACTTTTGAACTTGACAGCTAATTTCTCTTTCCGCGGCAACGTCATGCTGGCTGAAATGTTAGCAAATGTCAAAAATTAGCATGTTTTAAGGTGGTGTCTGTGATAATAATGATCTTGACAGGTTTTAGCTGTCAAATGGTCAAAGTTATGAATCCAATCATAGTCCAATTCGCTCAGAGCGTGACTGCAGCGCCCATGCAGCGCCGTAATAAATATGAACTAATTGTGGCTATCAGTGTGTGGTTTTCATGGGTTTTATATGTTTGTTAAAGAAAAAAGATATTAAATAATTGTTATAAATAATAATGAACGAGATACAATAATAATGTGAACGCTGAATGTTTATTGAAATTATTAAATTTACTTCAACGTACTTAAAACATAATTAAGTATAATGATTAATTAAATAAAGAAATGCAATAAACATTTTTAAGGTTAAGTGCCTCAAAGCTTATGTCATAATCTCGGAATAGTTCTTAATAAAAACAATATAATAATGATAAAAATATTTTATCAACAGAATAAGTAAATAATAAATTAATTTACTCTTTTTTTATTATTTTTGGTCAAACTAAAGACTTACAATAAACATTATTATAAAGACATGATTTGATTCCATCATCCATCAAATAAAATTGCAGGAACAAAAACTACATTAACTTTTCGAGGCTTGTAAATTGAAGGAAATATTGTTGGCAAGTAGATAGGACTCAATACCTCATCCGATTTTTTTCCTCTAATGAAATTTTCACTGCAAATGCGATCATAAGGTTTGGGAACCCACGGCGGTGATCCATCAACACTACAAATATATATTTTCCATTATTTCAGCATTGTATTAATTAAACGGTTTGCAAAATAAACATTTTAGCGCCATGTGATAACTTTTCTTTTTCTTTTAATCATAAAATTACAATTATTATATAATAAAATGTAATTAATATATAGATAATAGTTATACATAATCAATATACAATATATAAATATATATTTTTCATTATTTCAGCCTTGTATTAATTACATTGTTTGCAAAACAATTTTTTCTAGTAAGCATTAAATTTTGATAATTTAACAATTTATTGACTTACAATTTTTCTTTTTGCTAAACATAACAATTTTACAACTATTCATAGTACTCCGAATTGAATTTTTATTATCATTTATCAAAATTTCGGTTACAATGGCTACATTTAATGCTCAAAGTAACCACTACGAACGCTTCGGTCGATTTGACATCCCCTTCCATGCCTTCGCATCACTTCGCATATTCGCTCAGAGCGTGACTGCAGCGCCGTAATAAATATGTGTGGTTTTCATGGGTTTTATATGTTTGTTAAAGAAAAAAGATATTAAATAATTGTTATAAATAATAATAAACAAGATACAGTAATAATGTGAACGCCGAATGTTTATTGAAATTATTCAACGTACTTAAAACATAATTAAGTATAATGATTAATTAAATAAAGAAATGAAGTAAACATTTTTAAGGTTAAGTGCCTCAAAGCTTATGTCATAATCTCGGAATAGTTCTTAATAAAACCAATATAATAATGATAAAAATATTTTATCAATAGAATAAGTAAATAATAAATTAATTTACTCATTTTTTTATTATTTTTGGTCAAACTAAAGACTTACAATAGACATTATTATAAAGACATGATTTGATTCCATCATCCATCAGATAAAATTGCAGGAAAAAAACTACTTTAACTTTTCGAGGCTTGTAAATTGAAGGAAATATTGTTGGCAAGTAGATATAGGACTCAGTACCTCGTCCCATTTTTTTCCTCTAATGAAATGTTCATTGCAAATGCGATCTTAGGTCTTGGGAACCCACGGCGGTGATCCATCAACACTACAAATATATATTTTGCATTATTTCAGCATCGTATTAAATAAACTGTTTGCAAAATAAGCATTTTAGCGCTATGTGATTACTTTTCTTTTTCTTTTAATCATAAAATTACAATTATTATATAATAAAATGTAATTAATATATAGATAATAGTTATACATAATCAATATACAATATATAAATATATATTTTTCATTATTTCAGCCTTGTATTAATTACATTGTTTGCAAAACAATTTTTTCTAGTAAGCATTAAATTTTGATAATTTAACAATTTATTGACCTATAATTTTTTTTGCTAAACATAACACTTTTATAACTATTCATAATACTCCCAATTGTATTTTTATAACAATAAGGTTATGATACTTACTTTAATCTTCTAACCGCAGCGATCCACTTTTTCCGTTGGTTTTCTTTCCACTTAGCTGTAGAAAATGTATAGAATTTGCAGTCACTTTTTCTGCTAGTATTTCTACAACCCACTATACAACAGCTTTGGTGGCTCACTTCTAATTATCCTATTTAAATTTGAAATGAACAAATATTTTATGTGTTTTTATTTAAAATTTCTGTTATAATAGCCAACTTTAATGCTCAAAGTAGCCACAACGCTTCGGTCGATTTGACTTCCCCTTCCATGCCTTCGCACATAGCCTTTGTCGCCAACTTCATGCTGGCTGAAATGTTAGCAAACCTAGACATAGACAATATTAGAATACCCCGTGTTCATATTGGGTATGTGCTTTATAATGTCCATAGATAAAAGAAGAGTATAATGTAATGATAATGTCTTTTGTATATATAATAATGTCTATTGTAAGTCTTTAGTTTGACCAAAAATATTAAAAAAAGAGTAAATTAATTTATTATTTACTTATTCTATTGATAAAATATTTTTATCATTATTATATTGTTTTTATTAAGAACTATTCCGAGATTATGACATAAGCTTTGAGGAACTTAACCTTAAAAATGTTTACTGCATTTCTTTATTTAATTAATCATTATACTTAATTATGTTTTAAGTACGTTGAAGTAAATTTAATAATTTCAATAAATATTCAGCGTTCACATTATTACTGTATCTCGTTCATTATTATTTATAACAATTATTTAATATCTTTTTTCTTTAACAAACATATAAAACCCATGAAAACCACACACTGATAGCCGTTCACGGCGTTTCTCTCGCCCGATTTTTACGTTCAGAAAAAATACTTAAAGGGTCCTCCGCTCAACGTGATGGCGCTGCTCTTGGCACTCAAATTAATGGCGCAAAATTTGAAATAAAATTTAATGAATTCTAGTACACGGGTCTTTGAAACTAAATTTGGTATTACAATCGTATTATGTTTTGTAATAATAAAATAATAATACAAATATATTAGATAATATTATATTATAATAAATATACAATCAAATCGAAATATAAATCAACAAATACACTGCTGGTTTATATATACAGTAAACCCTCGCTTTACGCGGCAAGTGCGTGCCGTGCAGTATGGGAACCGTGCTATAAGAAACTCGTATTTAACATACAATTCAGGCTAATTCGTAGTGCGTTCTATGGAACCTTACATAGTGCAGTATAGGATCCGTGCTATGAAAGACTCAGAGTTGGTACAAATCGTACCATTTTTATCGCGCTGTATGGAGACCAAGGAATACAACTTGAAGTAAGAGTAATACGGACGAAATGACATGTAGGACATTGATACCTTATTCAAAAATTGGCGCGACACAGCAGTCAGCTCAAACGTGTTCTTAGGCAGCTATTATATAATCAAGCATGTCTAAAAGATAACAGTCGATAACAACATTTACATCAATATCCGTTTGCACAACGAACTTATGGGCTATTTACTAAATACCGTGTAATAAGAAGTCCGTGTAGTCAGAGGGATGTTGGATTTTTAGCTCCGTGTAGTATGGAAACCGTGTACCCAGAGTGCCGTGTAAAGCGAGGGCCTACTGTAATAGATATCACATCTAATCTACTGGAATAACTTTTACATTTTTCTACTTATTAATATAAATATTTAGTGAAATTTACTGAATAATGCTATAGTGTTAGTTCATTACATCGTCTACATTCTTAACTCTCATTAACTAATAATCATCCCGTGCAAAATTTGACATTCTTAAGCAATTCATTTTCTCCCAAGTATATTCAGATCCCTGTGAAGTGGTAATCCAATTTTAAACAACTTGAAGATTTCTATTTGTGTAATATGTCTTTCTTGTAGAAGCTTATACTTGATTTCTTACATAATTTCCTAGAATTGGCCTCTTTCCTTAAAGTGTATTATGATTAGACTCAATGCACTACGTAGTAATTATGTCCTCCATATGAGTTTGAAGCTGTTCTATTCATATTGTCTTTATTAACAAATATACAAACACAAACGAACAAGAATCGCCATTTTGTAAACTGAGACAAAAATTGAAAATACTTTTTCATCGGCTCACTAGCGTCAAATTTGCGAACACAAATGGACCCCTGAGTAGCCCTTCTGAACGAGGATTTTGTTCTGAGAGGATAGCATAAACCATAGATAAACAAGCATGAATAGATCGCTATCTCGGGCCATTTGACGTTACGCTCATTTTAATTTACGAATAGATCACTACATGGCAGCACATGTACATACAGTACATAAATTAACCCCTGGTATTACTTCTATATTTGTACATAAAATCAATACAGCCCAAAAATCTGAAAAAAATTATTATTTGAAATAAGAACAAAACATACGAAATACAAAATATATTTTCAAATATATCACAGACATACTTTTGAAGAATTATAAACTAAACAGAAATAACTGACTACTATTAATTAAAGTATATTACAGACATATTTTTAAAGTACTACAAATTAAAGAGAAATAACTTATTCATATTAATAATGACTAATAATAATATATTAAAAACTTAAAAACTAAGAAGTAAAAAGCGCAGGAGTATTGATGATGGAATGACAAATTTAGAAGGAATGACAAGTAATGCAATAATTTAAAAGGATAAAAAGAACAGCACATTTTTAAAAAAGAATGAATACTTTCCACACAAAATAATCCTAAAAACAATATATATATATATATATATATATATATATATATATATGATTTAGTAGTTAATTTTGATGTTGAAATATATGATGAGTTCTTGAGGGCGATACATCAAACAAAGAACAAAGAAATTCTTTGTTTGATGTATCGCCCTCAAGAACTCACTCATATATATATATATATATATATATTGATATCCAAATTGAGATAAAACTAAATTCCTAGGATTAAAATTCATTTACGAGACATTCTCGTTTATTATCTCTCCATTTAATAGTTATTTTGCTATCTAATCAATCATTAATAAAGTTATATTTGACGAAATCTTTGAATAGTTTCTGTATAAGTGTTTTTTTAAACGTAAGTAACCAAAACCCTGAACTACTTTTAATTTATACCAATTGTAGCTCAAATCTATCTATCGTTTTAATCCAGTTTTTATTGCAAGCAGGTTTAGTTAAAACTATAACTAAACTCTTGCGCTTTATAAACTGTCTGGTCTTTGAGTATGCTCTCTTAATTGAGACATTATCAAAATTCTTGCCCTTACATTTTAAGTTTCCGAAATATTTGAAAACTTTTCAGAACATTGTATACTCTGTTGGAATTTATCCTTTAAATTATTGCATTGCATTTTAATCCTGAAACAAAATTTGATGTATCATACATCTTCTGGGTGTTAAGGCACTCCTACGCCTTATCATTGCATTCTGCGGCAATTTGTAGCTACCATCAGGGACTTCTATTGAATATATTGTTATATCATATTAATTGAAGATATTGTAATTATCATATTAAATATTTTTGCTGCAATTAGTATGAAACAATACCTTTTCGGAAAACTGGTGTCAGAATAGGTGACTTTTAACCTGCACTTCACAATCTTAGAGGTGCTGCAAAAATCTTTTTCAAGGTGTTTAGGCTTCCATCTCCTAAGAACATAAGATTCATTTATTAATATTTTTTTGCAAATGTTATGGAAGTATTTAGAGTTATAATTACTTGGCTTTGTTCTTGGAGTTGCAGATTTTTCTTCTGGTTCTGTATCAGAGCATTATCCAGTGACTTGAAAACTATTCTGTTATTGCCGTAAAGGAGACACTTCTATTTGGTTTCGATTTCAAATTATCGTTGATTTGTGCCACAAACCGAAGAGTTAGGTCATCCATTAAAAGATTATTCGCCCTCTGCATCCAAATTGAAAGCATCTTTTTACACACAAATATATATAATATATATTTACACAATATATTATATATATAACATTTTAAAAGTATTGTGATGATATATATTCATTATATGCATAATATATCATTATATACATACCTGATAATTAGATGCCGGAAAGACATGCATTTTTTTATTATATTTGGGGTTATAACAATTTGGCACATAACACTTTAACATTTTAACTTAATAATAAATAAAAAAAGTATTCACCAAAACATAATTATATATAAACAATCACAGAAAAACAAATATAACATCTCAACTACAATACGCGATGACAATTTGACAACTTATAGAAAATGGCCGATCAAATCAATGTAGATCAAGCCAGCCGCTCGATCAATGAAATTGGAAATCGTAGCGCCATCCTTCGAACCCCTTCGAACTATTCAAATACCAATCCATTTCAAAACACGGTAATCTACATTTGTTCGGAGATTACCGGCCATGCGAATAGCATAGACCTTATTGTATAAGGTCAATATTAGAATACCCCGTGTTTATGTATATAGACGTTTCTCTCGCCCGATTTTTACGTTCGGACGGAATACTTAAAGGGTCCTCCGCTCGACGCGATGGCGCTGCTTTTGGCACTAAAATTAATGGCGCAAAATTTGAAATGAAAATTAATGAATTTTAGTACACGGGTATTTGAAACTAAATTTGGTATTACAATCGTATTATGTTTTGTAATGATACAATAATAACAAAAATATACTAGTTAATATTATATTATAATAAATATACACTGGTTTATATATAATACATATCACATCTAATCTACTGGAATAACTTTTACACTTTCTTCTACTTATTAATATAAATATTTAGTAAAATTTAGTGAATAATGCATTATAGTGTTAGTTCATTACATCGTCTATCATTCTTAACTCTCATTAACTAATAATCATCCCGTGCAAAATTTGGCATTTGATCCGTGAGAAGTGGTAATCTAATTTCAAACAGCTGGAATAGCTTTCTATTTGTGTATTATGTCTTTCTTGTAGAAGCGTATACTTGATTTCTTACACAATTTTCTAGAACTGACCCCTTTCTTTAAAGTGTATTATGATTAGACTAATGTGTCAATGCACTACATAGTAATGTAGTAATTATGTCCTCCATTTGAGTTTGAAGCTGTTCTATTCATATTGTCAAAGGGCATATATGTATTTGAGAGCAATTTCTGATGAAATCTTTATTAACAAATATACAAACATAAACGAACAAGAATCACCATTTTGTAAACTGACACAAAAATAAAACTGACGTTTCTTAGTAACCAATAGAAAACATTTGAAAATACTTTTTCATCGGCTCACCAGCGCCAAATCTGCGACTAGAAATGGACCCCTAAGTATTCCTTCTGAACGAGGATTTTGTTCTAAGTGAAAAGGCCCTGCTAAGGTCTATGGAGAATAGGCCCTGTTAGCAAATGACAAATTCCTAGCATGTTTTAAGGTGGTGTTTACACAATTGGCTATGTGCGAAGGCATGGAAGGGGAAGTCAAATCGACCGAAGCGTTCGTAGTGGCTAACTTGGAGCACTAAAAGGGGCTATTATAAACAAAATTTTAAACAAAAACACATAAAATATTTATTTATTTCAAATTTAAATAAGATAATTAAAAATGAGCCACCATAGCTGTTCTGTAGTGGGCTGTAGAAATACCAGCAGAAAAAGTGACTGCAAATTCTATACATTTTCTACAGCTAAGTGGAAAGAAAATCAACGGGAAAAGTGGATCGCAGCGGTTAGAAGAATAAAGTAAGTATCATAACCTTATTGTTATAAAAATACAATTCGGAGTATTATGAATAGTTGTAAAATTGTTATGTTTAGCAAAAAGAAAAATTATAAGTCGATAAATTGTTGTATTATCAAAATTTAATGCTTACTAAAAAAATTGTTTTGTAAAACAATGTAATTAATACAAGCCTGAAATAATGAAAAATACATATTTATATATTGTATATTGATTATGTATAACTATTATCTATATATTAATTACATTTTATTATATAATAATTGTAATTTTATGATTAAAAGAAAAATAAAAGTTATCACATAGCGAAAAAATGTTTATTTTGCAAACAGTTTAATTAATACAATGCTGAAATAATGCGAAATATATATTTGTAGTGTTGATGGATCACCGTGGGTTCCCAAGCATTTGCAGTGAATCGGTCGAGGTATTGAGTCCTACCTACTTGTCAACAATATATCCTTCAATAAGTTAATTTCGAAAAGTTAATGTAGTTTTTTTCCTGCAATTTTATTTGATGGGTCTTGTCTTTATAATAATGTCTAAATTATGTCTTTATAATAATGTCTAAGTCTTTAGTTTGACCAAAAAATTGAATAAATTAATTTACTATTTACTTATTCTATTGATAAAATATTATTTATCATTATTATATTGTTTTTATTAAGAACTATTCCGAGTTTATGACATAAGCTTTGAGGCACTTAACCTTACAAATATTTACTGCATTTCTTTAATTAATTAATCATTATACTTAACAATGTTTTAAGTACGTTGAAGTAAATTTAATAATTTCAATAAACATTCAGCGTTCACATTATTACTGTATCTTGTTTATTATTATTTATAACAATTATTTAATCATAGATAAAAGAAGAGTATTTAATATCTTTTTTCTTTAACAAACATGTAAAACCCATGAAAACCACACACTGATAACCCCAATTAGTTCATATTTATTACGGCGCTGCATGGGCGCTGCAGTCACGCTCGGAGCGAATAAGCACGCCGAAAAAAAGAAATTATAGTATAGTCATAGATAAGTAAACATTATAGTAATGAAGATTATAGTAGATAGTAATGAAGTAATCGTAACAGCGAATGCAACATAAAAAAGTTGAAAGCACAGTGCAAAAGATTTGACAAATCTGTAATGTGTTACAGCATACCGATATCATTAACATTGCAATAAACAATTATTTACTTTAAAATGTCCGCTGATTTACATGTGGAAATTTTACAAAAAAAATAACAGGTTTGTACAATTTGATATAATAACTATTGACACCATCTTTATAATAATCACTTATCTATTTATTCATTTCAGTGCAGCTGCCAAAAATGACATTTTACAAATTGCAAAAGTCTTTCTTAATGAAAAAATAAATGTCTATATTCTTGGAACAGTAATAGGACCAGATACATTCCTAAAATTTAATGAAGAATTCCTCTATAACCATGTAGATTCTATTACTATTTGTAATGAAAATAAATTGTCAGGGGTATGATTCCAATTAAAGTGAAAAACTATATAATCATCATATCCATTGTAATACCATTGTCATGTAATTATATAATATGCTCTTCCGCTTATATTAAAATTCTACACCATGTTTTATTTTAAAGTCCACATAACTATACTTTTACTGAAAGGTCTTGTGTTTCTTACTCTTTGATTTATGAAAAATTAAATACAACTGTTTGATTATTTATTTTTCAATTTATAGAATACTCCTATCACTGACAATAATATCATATACCATGTATATCGGCTTGATGAAGCAGGCTCTCAAGCTGAAACTATTGAGGTAAAATAGTTGTGATATTGAATTATTATTAAGTGCTATTTCTTTTCAAAATTTGAGTCCTACTTTATATGCTACTTTTTTAATGTTGAATTATCATTTTCTAGGATTATGATGATGATACTGGAAGTGAATTATCAACAGCTAACCATTGGGTGCTGCCATCAGTGGATTTCCATGGTCTTTGGGAAAGCTTGATATATGAAATTGACATAAAAGAAAATGTAAGTTGCACTTAAATGTTATTATTTTGCAAAAGCAGTTTTTGAGTTTCTATTTGAAAAATACTTTATTCTCATTATACTACCTTTTCTTTCAGTTGTTAAAATTTGTAGAGAGTACTCTGTTATTTTCTGATAAAAATGTGGATTCAAATATAATAACATGGAATCGAGTGGTACTTCTTCATGGGCCTCCAGGCACTGGCAAAACTAGTCTCTGCAAAGCTCTCGCATAAAAATTATCTATAAGGATGAGTGATAGATATACACATGGTCAATTAATAGAAATTAACAGCCATAGCTTATTTTCAAAATGGTTTTCAGAGGTAAGCAACGTAATGACAAAACTTTCCACTTCCTACAAAAATTATTAGTGGAACTTCAAACAGGTGAAGTGACTGCAAAATCAGTCTTGAAATATAACAAGAAATATGAAATATTATTTAGAGAGACTTAATATGATTTTTTGAGTTTGCTTCAAAATGCCATGAATTATAGACTACTGATAAAATTTTGTAGTAATAATCAGATCTGAATAGTTTTAAAATCAGTTCAGAATTTTATGCGAAAACATAGGTGGAAAACATTGCACTTTTCTTCTAATTGTAAGAGAACGGCTTGGCCGATAGTCACACACTAGTCAAACCAGGACCAATTCTGCCATTTCTGCTGACATTCACATATACCTTTCCCTATTTTGGTATCAAATGGTTCAGAATGATTTGAAATGTTGAGAAACTATAAATTAGCAGAGCAGATTTTCTGAATAAAGCATAAACTATTCTTGCTAGAAGTTGAAAAATAAACAATAGCAAATATATTTGCGTACATATATATGTCAAATAATATTTAAAATTTCAGAGTGGGAAATTGGTTATGAAGATGTTTAGAAAAATTCGTGAAATGATCAATGATCCGCAAGCATTAGTGTGTGTATTAATTGATGAAGTGGAATCATTAACACATGCGAGGCAGTCATCTCTTTCTGGAACCGAGCCATCAGATTCAATTCGAGTAGTTAATGCAGTACTTACACAAATTGACCAAATACGTCAATTTCCAAACGTGTTGATTCTAACAACATCGAATATTAATGGAGCTATTGATCTGGCCTTTGTTGATCGGGCTGATATTAAGCAATATATAAGTTTGCCATCTCCTGTAGCAATTTATGAAATTTATAGAACATGTATAAATGAATTAATTAGGGTAAGTAACAACTGTCTTTATTAATATATTATTAATTTTAGTCTTATCACTAAATTATTTCAGGTTGGACTAATAAGTAAATCCCAGGATTTACTAAATCACCATATTATGAAAATTATCAGAAATGTGAAAGACAATGAAAATTCCAGCGTATCTAATAAATTAAGTTTGGATCTTTATAATATTGCTGAACAAAGCGTAGGAATGAGTGGAAGAACACTTAGGAAAATTCCATTTTTAGCTCATGCTTTATATTTTAATAAAAGTTCAACAACAATGGAAGACTTTTTAGAAGCAATGCTGAAAGCTATAGTTAAGCAACATTCAGATACTGAAGTTTTCATGAAAGGAGTTAAGGAAATGTCAGTCGCTTCTCAATAATCAGGTCAAATATTTTTCTATTTAAGTTTTCTTGAGATACATGAATATACAAGATGAATGAATTTCTTGTTACTGAATATTGAAACTGCGTTCAACATAGGGATAAATTGAGATTTAAAAAAATGCAATGCATTTTAAATCTCAATTAACTTATGTATTGAGAAAGCAGACATCAATTTGTTTTATATTACATTACTAATAGATTTTAATTTATTCATTGAGATTGGCTTTTTGAACCAATGAAAAAAAGGAAAAATAATATAAAGAACCTAATATTTTAATTCAGTTTGTGGATACTATAAATCTGTTTATAATGTTCTTTTACTTTGCAAACAGATTTTAGTATTTGTATTTGATAAATTGTAAATAGGCTGATTGAATTATTTAACAAAAACTTAGTTATAGCTCTGCTGTCTCCTAACTACTAGTTATTTATTTCACACTTTTCATCCCTAATCACATTTCATTAACTTTAACTACATTAACAAATTTCATAAAATATATTTATTATGTATTTGATGCAACATGGTTTCTTACACATCTTTGTCACAAAAAGGTTAAATTCAATAATATTATATCCATATAATATAGTTTACAATATTTTAATAAATATCACATTCTTATATAAATTGTTAGGTATTAATAATTCTAAACTTATGGTGATAAAATGAAAAAGCACTTATTTACAGCAAAACAATTGAGATATGATCGCTTTACACATGAAGACATAATGTGTACTATTGCACATCAGTAATTTGGTTTTTACATAGCTCATTGAAATAATAATTTGAGCAAGCAATGTCTGTCATTTTATACTCTTAAAAGTTGAGCGCAGCATCATATTGACAAAATAAAATAGCACCTTAATGAACTTTGATGCTGCTAACCTTCAAAAAAAAGTTATTGCTTTCAAAAATAAGCTCAATGACAATGAATTCATTACACATGGTCAATTAATAGAAATTAACAGCCATAGCTTATTTTCAAAATGGTTTTTGGAAGTAAGCAACGTAATGACAAAACTTTCCACTCCCTACAAAAATTATTAGTGGAACTTCAAACAGGTGAAGCGAATGAGTTAACTCATTCAGGAGCTATGTAAAGATCAATGTGAAATGGCTGTTTAACAAAGTTTGCTAAAAGCATTTAATAATTAACAATACTACATAACATTTTAAAACTATACACATTGTATTATGATAATTGTGATTTAAAGCTATTCAATATACATCGACAGTCAACATTAAAATTTATCATAAAAATATGACCATTAAGATCTCTGTTAGATGCCATTTATAATAATTAATCAGGTCTATAAATAGGTATTTTGGGTATGAATTCTATTAGAAATACATATTCCATCATGGACGATGAATCACAATGTTGTTTAGTTAATCGCCAATGAAGACCTAATTTGTGATACAAGTGACTATTTTCCCACTCCAAAAGCTTTTCTAATGAATTTTGGGCCTATAAAAATTGCAATGGATAACATAATTGATTCAACAATCATTTGGCAAAATAAAAAAACTTACCCTCTTACTAAGACATATTACAGGCCAAAGAGAACAACCGAGAGTACAGCAACAACATACACAGCCACAAAACAACCATTTAACATTGACTGGTAATGTTTTCTTTAATACACTATTAACTCGGGATATTGTTGCTTTGAATTCTTCAGGCGCCACTCGTGAGACCAAACCAGCAGGAAATTCTGTGTTAAAGCGATTACTTAGGCCAAAACTGTAAAATTTACAAGAAAATATTATGAACAAGAAACAAACAAAAAAAAATAAAAATAGCTACATAAATACATTAAAACAATTGCAAAATATTTCATCTTGTTTGTTATTTAATATTCTGCAAAATACTATGTGTTACTCTACATTTTTTGAATGAAAAATAAAATAAAACGACAATGACTGCATAACAACTGCTGGTGAATAACATTAAGCACAAGCAGTAAAGGTATATATATATTTATATAATGTGTAGTACTGCCTTAAGGCAGGTCCATAAGCTGAGTTAAACTTCAACTCAATTCAGAATAGAGATTTTCCAATGCCATATCACACCGCAGTGCCCAAAGTCGGGCTATGTTCAATTGAAAACATTTTTTTCTTATACATTTTCAATTGAAAATGGACATTGTTACTGCACAATATCAGGTGTTCCAAATATGTATGTATATGTATATATATATATATATATATATATATATATGCAAATGTATAATTTCCATGTAGTTTATTTCCTTATAAGCAGGGCTTATTTTTCATTTCACATTTATTCTTGTTTGTATAAAAACTTTACCATTTGCATTTAATTGAACCCTCAATCAATTTTAGAGGATCAATTTTCAGAAATTGAAATAAAAAATGTAAATTCAGATTTCAGAATAATTTTTTTTTTTTTTTTTTTTTTTTTTTTTTTTTTTTTATTTTAATAATTTTTACAACTGTCCTGAAACGGACAACAAGTAAAATATTTGACATGAAACTGAAGGCGTTGGCAAAATACAAATCATCTGACCATTGCCAGTGATTTGTCGAATGGTCTCATCTATTGTTGATTAGTGCAGAAGAAATTTTCTTTTTAATCGGGCCCTGGTAGAGTTGATTTGAAGTTTTCTCGCGAGCAAGTTCGGGTGGTCAGCTAGGCGATTTCTATATTTGTGTGAGTAAGCGATTATTTCATCCTTAACTGTGCTGGTGCCTGAGTCTTTGTGTATTAACCAATTTGGAACATACTTTGGTGCTTTCAAAATTTCTTTTAATAACTTGTTTTGAAATCTTTGAATTATTAAAGCGTTTGAGTTGGAAGTTGATCCCCATAGCTGTATGCCGTATGTCCAAATTGGTTTGATGATGGCTTTATAGGAGTAAATTTTATTATGAGTGTCAAGTTTTGATTTTCGTCCAAGGAGCCAATGATATCTTCTTCTGGTTTCTTCAAGCTGCTTTCTCTTTTTCTTAATGTGTTCTTTCCAGGTTAGTCTCTTATCCAGGTGTAAACCTAGATATTTGACTGTATCTGCTTGGTCTATAACTTCGTCATTAAGTCTTACTGCAGGACATGTCCCTTTGCAAAGAGTGAAAGTGATGTGTTTTGACTTGCTGCTGTTAACTTCTATTCTCCACAAGCTTAACCATTTTTGTATCACGTCAAGATGATCCTGGAGCATTTTTGATGTGATTATGGGATCTTCATGTGTTGCCATTATGCCTGTATCGTCTGCATATGTTGCTGTCAAAATGTCTTCTTTCTGTGGTAGGTCCGCAGTGTATATGAGGTATAATAGTGGCCCAATTACACTACCTTGAGGCACACCCGATCTGACAGGATGTAATGAAGATGTTTCACCCCTTACACTAACAAAGAATGTTCTACCTTCCAGGTAGGACTTTATTATTAGGTATATATCAATCGGCAATGCATTTTTTATTTTGTAAAGTAGGCCGGGATGCCACACCTTATCAAATGCCTGACTAATATCGAGGAAAACAGCTGAACAGTAGTTCTTGTTTTGGTAAGCCTTGTTTATATTGTTGACAATTCTATGAATTTGCTCTGGTGTGCCATGTTTTTCTAAAAATCCAAATTGATGCTCAGGGATAACGTTGCTATCATAAATAAATGGTTTTATTTTACTAATTAAGACCTTTTCAAATATTTTGGATAACGTTGGAAGTAAACTAATTGGTCTATAACTTTGGACTTCATTCGGATTTTTACCAGGCTTCGGAATAATTATTATTTTAGCAATTTTCCATTGATCGGGATATGATTTAAGTCTTATTATACCGTTAAACAGGATTGTTATGAAACGGTAGGCTTTGTAGGGAAGCTCTTTAAGTATATTAATATTAATGTTGTCTACGCCAGGTGCTTTTGCAGATTTTGCTCTTCGGATTTCATTTGTAATTTCTGGAACTTTGATAATGATGTTTGATGAAAAATTTGACTGAACTTCTTTCAAAGAATCAAAAATAAATTTTTCTTCTTGTTCCGAGGATTTTGAAGAATTTGGTGTAAAAACTTCCTTGAAGTAAGCCGAGAAATATTCTGCTTTTTCTAAATCACTGCATGCCCAAGTGTTATCCAGTTTTCTAATTGGAGGTATAGTAATGGCAGGTCGTTTTAAGTTTTTTGTGGCTTACCAAATCGAATGATCTGATATTGTTAAATGGGATAAAAAGTCTTGAAATTGGTCGTTTTTGAACGTTGTTATCTGTTGTTTAATCAATTTAGACATTCTGTTCAATTGCGTTTTGTCTTGTGGAGATCTGGTTAGCTGCCATCTTTTTCTTAGCCTCCTTTTCTCTGCAATAAGAGCTTTGGTGTCTATGGAGCAAGTGTGGATTTTCTTTTTAATTTGTGGGGGGGTACTTTTTCTAGCTGCGTCTATTACAATTGCACTAAATTTATCAACAGCATTTTTCAGGTCATGTTTGTTTTTCAATGGTATATTACAGTTAAGATTTTGCTCTATAATGTTTCGGAATAATTCCCAGTTTGTATACTTGTTAGTTAAAAAATCATTACTAAAAAATCATTACAATTACTTATTACTTATTTGCTATTTTTATTGGGTGAAACATAATGTTGTAACTAATATTGAAGAATGTTTTATACTTTATTAATTACTATTAACAAATTATTTTGTTGCATTCTTACTAGGCGATGGAAGAAAAAAAGGTATTGCAATGTTTTAAATGTAAGAGAAATTAAATTTTATTAAATCAGATATTTTTTCCTGTTTGTTTCTTTAACTTATTGTGTTTATTCATACAATTTCTGTACTTTTGATTATATATAAAGCAAAATATAAATACTGTTTCTATATATATATATATATATATATATATACAATGTAATCAATCATATATTAATGTTTATATAATAAAATGATATCATTAAGGCAACAACAAATTGTTTTACAGTAGGTACAAGTGTTATTCATGTGACCCACCCGATTGCAGTATAAGCAGTGTTACTGAGCATTGTAATAATGCTATACAGGTTTTTAAAAGCTCTTATATTTATAAAGTGTAGTTCTCCATTATATCTAGCTTCTTATTATTTTTATTAGTGCTGGAAATCCACAGTTCGTGGTCCTGATGGGAACGTTATGGTATCTAGAGGATGTACTACTAGTTCAGATCAAATACCATTTGTATGTCGATCTTCTGGAAATTTGACTACAGGTCTAAATAGCATAAGTAAAAGACACACATCGTCAGCTACTCAATATCACATAGAATGCTGTACTGGGGATTATTGTAATAATGGTTCTTTTCCTATACTGCATCCACATCCATATAGTAGAGGTTAGTTAATTATTTGTGATTTTACATATTTTAAGTACTAAAAGATTGGTATAAACATTAGCATTGTCCTTTAATTGACACTCTAACGAGTAAATAGAAGTTCAAATTAAATTTTCATCTTTTTTTTCTTAATTAGTTGGTCTTGTTTTTCAATGATCATACATTTCAAATATGTATATTATGTGCTGCTTTTGAATATTTGAATGTTGTTTATTTTGTAATCTTACTGAGTTCACTTAATTATAGACTATAATTACTATTTTTATATCTGTTTGATCTACTAGAATTTAGTATTTAACATTGTCCATTTCATCCAATCAAATTTCTATTTTCATTAAGTATAAGTTTTTTTTCCAGATAAAGTTCAACCGTACCCTGAATACTTTGGGTATGCTTTCAAATTGTGCTTGGCAATCTTAGGCCCAATAGTTGTTTTAAGTTTAGTTGTTGGAATGATTTTAATTATCATGAGAAGACTGCATCGTAAACGACTCATGAGGAATCGAAAACGAGACCCTGAAACTTATTATGCTGGAGATGATGTTGTGAGAGCTACAGCTGCAGGAGACAGTACATTAAGGGTAAGTGAATTTATTATATATATATATATATATATATATATATATATTAATTTGGAAATATGAACAAACAACACTCTTCTTGCACTAATTTATTAAATAATAATTTTCACAAACGTTTCGAGACTAGGTTTGTCTCATCATCAGTGTGTTATAATTAAAAAAATTTTAAAATATGGAAATCTAAATTAGCATTTTGTGTTTTTCATTACAAGTCGTTCACTGCACGCTGCTCTTTTAATACCAACGGTCTTTGGTGTTCATATTCTCTCCCACTTGAAAACCACTTGAAATTGTAATGTCACGCAATCAGATAGGAAGAAAGGATTAGGGTCCAGTTGAAAAAAGTTAGTTTTGATATTATTAATCTTTTCAGCAACATTCCACATAAATTAGTTATCACCGCCATTAGGAGTAGATGGTTGCAAATTGTTGAATACACTTCACTACCTCTCGAAACATTCATTTCTGGAATAGATTTACTACTGAAGGCCTCATATTTCCAATTCAATAATAAATTTTATACTATGATTAGAGGATGTCCTATGGGAAGTCCTTTAAGTCCCGTTTTAGCAGACTTAGTGCTACAAGATTTAGAGAACAGTGTGTTGAATTCTACAATTTGCAAACCACTACTATATTTTCGATATGTCGATGACACGCTTTTATTAATTAACAAAAATGATATAGAGAACATATTTCAAAAATTTAATAATTATAATTCTCATTTATAATTTACACAAGAATTAGAAAAAGATAACTCTATACATTTTCTTGATGTTCAGCTCATTAACGACGGCGGTATTTGCATTACCAATTGGTTCAGGAAAGATAGCTGGTCAGGCAGGTATATTAATTTTAATTCTTTTACACCTCTCAATATAAAGATATCCACAGTTCTCAGTTTAGTAGACCATGCAATTCTTTTATCTAACCCAAAATTTCATAATCACAATATCAAATTAGTCATTAACACATTACTCATGAATAGTTTCCCTTACAAACACAGTCCAATAATTAAAAATAGAATTAAATTTTTATTAGACAAACAATCAATAACCACACATTGCTCAAATCACTTGTCTGTATCAGAAAATAAATGTTTTGTGAATTTTCCATATATAGACAAAGATTTACACCTTTTATCTAAAAGGCTTTTTAATAAACATAATATTAACATATCCGTGTCACCCTTACTACAACTGCAAGACATATACACAAACATTAAAGACAATACACCTACTAAAAAAAGAAAAGATGTGGTGTACAAAATAAACTGTTTGAATTGTGAGTCATCTTATATTGGGCAAACATGTCAAAATTAGAAAAAAGATTAAGACAGCACAA
>NW_020536833.1:0-24471 GCF_003426905.1 Ctenocephalides felis
TAGGCATTCACCTTAAGATTATTAATGGCTATCAGTAAGATTAGGATTAAGCATAACGCATTTAGACGTCACAACAGCTTTTCTGAATGGACACTTAAAGAATTGGTATATATGAAGAAACCAGATGGCTATAGAGATAACAGTAGCAAAGTATTGAAATTAAACAAAGCTGTATATGGTTTGAAACAATCGTCCGAGTTTGGTATCAAAAGGTTGAGACAGTTTTACTTGGGCTGGGTTACAGAAAATCTAAGTATGAACCATGCATGTTTATAAAAGGTAATAATAATACTATGACTGTAATAGCATTGTATGTTGATGATTTTTTCGTTTTTTCAAATGATATAGCTGAAAATAGTAAATTGAAGACCGAATTGAATTTAAAGTTCAAAATCAAAGATTTAGGTAAAGCCAAATGTTGCTTAGGAATCAGGATCAATTATGAAAAAGATGGTAGTATAATATTGGATCAGGAGAGGTATATAGATCAACTACTAAATAAATTCAATATGCAAGATTGCAAACAAGCAGGTACACCTATGGAAAGTGATTTGAAATTGTCTTCAGGTAAAATTGAACAGGAGTTACCCTATCACAACTCATTGGAAGTCTAATGTATTTAGCTGTTATGACAAGACCTGATATTGCGTATAGTCTGAGTTATCTTAGCCAATTTAACAATTGCTATGATAGCAGTCACTTCAAAAGTGCAAAGAGGGTGCTAAAGTATTTGCAGGGCACTAAGAAGTATGGCTTAAAATTTAAGAAGGATTCAGAGAATCTAGTAGGATATACTGATGCAGACTGGGCAAGTGACAACGTTGATAGAAAATCATACACAGGTTTCTGTTTCAAATTCTCCAATAGTATTATATCTTGGGAAAGCTCTAAACAGAAAACTGTAGCATTGTCAAGTACAGAAGCCGAGTACATGGCAATATCAGATGCTTCCAAAGAAGCGATATACTTAAAAAATTTGTTAATGGAGTTAACGGATGTAGATGAGAGTGTACTCTCATACAATCCAGTTTTCCACAAAAGATCAAAACACATTGATGTGAGACATCATTTCATCAGGGAAGCAATTGCAGATGGTGTGATCGATCTAAAGTATATACAGACAAATGATATGCCTGCTGATATATTCACGAAGAGCTTAAGTGTACATAAGCATTTGAAGTTTTTAAAGCTGTTAGGTATGAGTACACAAGTTGTTTAGTATAGTGGGGGTGTTGAAGATTAATACTAAACGCTCTGTGTCTACTATGTTTATGTATATATGTTTGTCTTTTGTTTTTATGTAAAACAAGTGATTGTTAATAATGTTTGTAATGAATGTGATTAGTTAAAGAATATATAATCAGTCAGTCTGTTTTTATCCTTCTGCATAAACGGTTGTATTATTATTCACATAAACTTTCAACATAAATTCTACATTCGACAGATATCATTGCTCTGGCAACACAGTACGCGAGGCTTTGGGAAGAACAAACATGATTGCTATGGCAACCCAGGACGCCAGGTTTTTGAAAAAAAGAAGCCGGCTAACTCTCTCTGATTTGAACCGCCATAACACATACATCGTATACAAGAACTATTAATTTCCAATACTATATTTTTTGTGAATAAACTATATTATAAAGATTACCAGATTTATAAATTTCCACGCTAAAGGCACAACACTGTTATCAACATCTGGTTTTTGAAACATAGTAAAATTCCGAGAATAGCAAAATGGCGTTGGCGTCGTTAGAGTGATTTCATCATTTGCGTGGTTTACTTGTGTTTCGTTTGGTTTAAATTTATTTATTATTATATTTCAATTTCCATTTGTGTAAAAATGCCTAGAACAAAAATGTTTGTGTTAGTGTTGTGGTTGGAATCAAATCCACGTTGCACGGATATATTTCCTTTGAGAAGTATTTACCTTACAGATAGATATGTGAATGCAATCACAAAATTAAAGTGGAACTAGTTGGTTTGGTATTTAGCCTTGAGGCAAGTTACATGAACTTCCCGAAATGTGTAAATAATCGACTTAATCAAAAAAAAATGTGTAAATAATATACTTCATTAATCCTACTTTAAAAAAAAACGATAATAATTTTAGCAAACTTTGACGAATTTTTAAAATTAAACTACTTGTTGTAAGGCCGTAATATTACAGTAAGTTCTATAAGACCATGATGTATATCGCCAAAAAAAGTTCCATGAAAAACGGCTTAATTTTTTTTAACAGTTAATTACAAGAAAACGGCTCGGTAGATTTTCACCTAAAATTAATCAGCATCATTCCCAACTAATATATTTCGAACAGTTTTTGATATTTTAAAATCGGTTCGGTAGGATGAGCTTAAATGTCGACAAAAATTTAACACTTTTTTCAACAGTTAATTACAAGAAAACGGCTCGGTAGATTTTCACCTAAAATTAATCAGCATCATTCCCAACTAATATCTTTCGAACAGTTTTTGATATTTTAAAATCGGTTCGGTAGGATGAGCTTAAATGTCGACGAAAATTTAACATTTTTTCTCAACAGTTAATTACAAGAAAACGGCTCGGTAGATTTTCACCTAAAATTAATCAGCATCATTCCCAACTAATATCTTTCGACCAGTTTTTGATATTTTAAAATCGGTTCGGTAGGATGAGCTTAAATGTCGACGAAAATTTAACACTTTTTTTCAACAGTTAATTACAAGAAAACGGCTCGGTAGATTTTCACCTAAAATTAATCAGCATCATTCCCAACTAATATCTTTCGAACAGTTTTTGATTTTTCAAAATCGGTTCGGTAGGATGAGCTTAAATGTCGACGAAAATTTAACACTTTTTTTCAACAGTTAATTACAAGAAAACGGCTCGGTAGATTTTCATCTAAAATTAATCAGCATCATTCCCAACTAATATCTTTCGAACAGTTTTTGATATTTTAAAATCGGTTCGGTAGGATGAGCTTAAATGTCGACGAAAATTTAACACTTTTTTTCAACAGTTAATTACAAGAAAACGGCTCGGTAGATTTTCACCTAAAATTAATCAGCATCATTCCCAACTAATATCTTTCGAACAGTTTTTGATTTTTCAAAATCGGTTCGGTAGGATGAGCTTAAATGTCGACGAAAATTTAACACTTTTTTCAACAGTTAATTACAAGAAAACGGCTCGGTAGATTTTCACCTAAAATTAATCAGTATCATTCCCAACTAATATCTTTCGAACAGTTTTTGATTTTTTAAAATCGGTTCGGTAGGATGAGCTTAAATGTCGACGTAAATTTAACACTTTTTTTCAACAGTTAATTACAAGAAAACGGCTCGGTAGATTTTCACCTAAAATTAATCTGCATCATTCCCAACTAATATCTTTCGAACAGTTTTTGATTTTTTAAAATCGGTTCGGTAGGATGAGCTTAAATATGTACGAAAAGTTTTTTCGAATTACAAAGAAACGGCTTGTCAGATCGTTGCACAAAACTGACAAACGATAGTCCTCACCGAAATACATCAAATGGCTTTTAAATTTCTAAAATCGGTTCAGGCGTTTTTGAGAAAACGTCGATCAAAAGTCTAATTTTGACAAATTCCAAAAAGACCATACTGATTTTTGCAAACTTTGACGAATTTTTAAAGCTGAACCAGTTGTCGTAGGGCCGTAATATTTTAGTATGAGCTAGAAGACTATGGTATCTATCGTCAAAAAAATAATCATAAAAATCGTCGAAATTTTTTTTTAAAAACTTTATTACAAGAAAACGGCCCGGCCGATCTCTACCAAAAACTAATCAGCACGATTCCCAACCAATATCTTTCGAACGGTTTTTGAATTTTCAAAATCGATTCAGAATTGCGGGCTAAAACGTAGACGAAAAATTTTTCACTTTTCTGCCATTTATAAAGAAACGGCTTGGCCGATCGTCGCACAAAACTGACAAACAATAGTTCTCGTCGAGATACATCGAATGGCTTTTAAATTTTTGAAATCGACCCAGCCGTTTTCGAGAAAACGTCGATTTACGGCAAAAAATCTGTTGGTGCACACGCACACACACACATACACACACACACACACACACACACACACATACTTTTTCCAAATTTGGTCTCATTCGATTCAGAATGGCTTGAAACGTCGAGAAAACATAAAATTAGCGAATCGGATTTTTTGATGAAAACATAAACTTCTCCTTCGGGAAGTTAAAAAAGGCAATAATATTAAGGCAGGCAGAGGCAAAGCAAAGGTTTTGGCTATTAACGGTATGTATATCTCAATGATTATCTCATAAAATGTATTAAATTTATTTTTAACAGAAAACATTGAATTTTAGATTATATGCAATTCTTGAATAATATGATTGTTAGTGTTGACGGCGACTTAGATGTTCCTGCTAACAAAAGATTTATGGAAAATATTATTCAGGAAAATTTACAAGAAAATCGAAAGGTAGAGCAGATAGTTGCTCTATCGAATCGAAAAGTCATGGATGCCAGACTAAGGGTAAAGCCAACTATTTTTGATGGTGGTAATGTACTTAGTAGCCTCACTAATGTTGACCAGGAGTATGTGATACGTGATAATACACCCATTGATTATGTTGACGACCAAGGCAACGTGCTTCTTATTAATGGAGCTCCTGAGTCTACACTTGATGAGATTCAAGAAATAATTAGTATCAATGACAGTGATTCTGAAGAGAGTTGTAAATCAGCAGAACTCAAATGCTCAGAGGACCATATTAAAGCAGTCCCTCTGACAATTTTTTTTAAAGGTACAGTATAATATTTTAAAAATAATGTTTTTTATATTGAATCACTACATGTTACTATTGAATTAGTTAGCCCATAAATAATAGGGAGTGCACGTGTGTGGCTAGCTGCATTAGAGCTTGCATATAAAACACAGAATGAGGTGGACAATATCGAGAATATGCAATCAAGTGCAATGATAGAATTAAATTATAATTTCAGTGTAGTTTTAAACTTCTCTTCATGAACCATGTAATATTTATGCAGAGTGCACTGTGAGTCTTTTTACTTTTTTCTTTATTTAAATGGTATACAAACTCCATATGTGACCCATTCAAGAGCAAATTGACCTTTAGTTCACACTGTAAATACAGATAATGTAATTGAGGATATAATTTATGATCGAATCAACAATCTTTTTCTACTTATATAGATTCCAGCATGCTTCTACACTCCTGGAGAAAACATGGTAAATCGATGAATAAAATGCTTGCTTTTATAAGATATTTTCAATGCTAGAACTAAATATGTTTAATTATGTAGGAAGAAATATCTCCAGGATGTGGATTCTTTCTTCCAAAAAATAAAATTATATATATATTGAGCAAATGTCCAAACTGAAAGTTCTCGTTTATGGGAAGCAGTTAAAAAATGACTCAGCCACTGGGATGAGGAGTAAGAGGTCTCCAATCGATCAAAAATTATTTGGAGTGTTAATTGGTAAATTTTTAAACATGCATTTTAAACAAAGCTCAAGTACAAAAAACATTTCCGCATGATTAAAAATAAATAAAATTTAGTATTACATGTGTTCCCCATGACTTAATAAGTAATGCAATTAAAAACGCTGGCCTATTATTACACAGATTTTCCTATAACTACCTTCAAACACATTATTAACACTGTTCTGAATTGGTCTTATTTTAATTGTTTCAATTGCTGTTATTCACAAATTAAAGGTATTGCCATGGGGCGCAAACTTCTAACAAATGTCCGTGATCGCTTGCATGATTCGCGCTTACGACGCTAGTTAGCGCAGATGTCGCGAGTATCCACTCCCGTCATGCGTAAGTCGAACGCTATGATGAATACGAGCAATTCCAATCCCTCCCGTAAACCCCTTCTCTATACTGTGCCCGTAAATCTCCATTACGTTCGTAGTTCGTTTAGATATAGGGTTCGTTCCATCCGAACCAATCTGACAATCCGAAACTGTTTCAAACTAGACCAAACTTTTTCTGATTTTTTCATGGCAGTTGGCTATGGTTTGGTTTGGATACATCCAACGCGTTCGAACTCGGAGCTCACTCGATAATAATAATAATTATTATTTTAATACATAAATATAAGTTTAATATATATATATATATATATATATATATATATATATATATAACATATTTTAATAAAATATAACTTAATTATATCAAGGAATTTGCTTTTTAATATTTCCTAGTTATACATCGTTATGTCGCTTTAATCTAATATTCTACAATATTTGGACTCTTGCAAATTCATTAAATTTCTAATGTTCTATTTGAGATTAAATAACATTATATTTTACGGAGTTTTTGTTTGTGCCGGGTACAAAAAGTTTCAAACTCATCAGACTTGATGGAACGCATGACTGACAATCCGCAACAGTTTGGAATCCGAAATTTTGGATGGAACAGAAAAAAGTGTTCTGCGCATGCGCGGACTGTTTCGGACTGTCAGATTGGCTCGGATGGAACGAACTCATAATGTTCAGGAGCCACTAAATTCTGATAACATGACAGATGGGTTTTGACGTTCAAAAAGCACCTACGCTCTGAAGTTGGCTCCGGGATAGAGCATAACCTGTCATTTCGTGGAATATTTTTCACATTTCATAGTTACAATAAGTATTTTTTAGGATTTTTTACTTAGATTGCGTAAGTTTGTTTTTAGTTTAGTTACGTGTTTTTTTAGATTATTACTTAGCTTGCGTAAGTTTATTTTTAGTTTCATATTTTTACTATTTAGATACTTACTTTTATTTCACTTTAGGTTACATTCTATTTTATAAGCTTATTTTTAGATTTTGCTCATTTACATTAGGTTACATTCTATTTTATAAACTTATTTTTAGATTTTGCTCATTTAAGTTTATATTTAGTTTAGAATTAATAGCATTTAGATACTCACTTTTATATATTTACTTTTTAGCTTCTAATTTTCTTTACATTTATTACGATACGTTTTATTACCTTCATTACTTTTATTTTATATTTCACTTTATTACTTTACTTATGTGGCAACATGGACAGCAACTTTTTCTGTACCGAGTGTCAGATTCCATTCACAGCTCGTAGCTCCTTGTATCGCCACATGAGACAAAAACATGACAAAGAGCCAAGAGCTGTTTATCCCAATGCGTGTGCTTTAAGCCACTTGCTTAAGTTAATGCCACTTGCTAAAAGTTGTTACACTTTTTTTTATTCTCGGTTGCGCTTCGTATGTTGGTATGACAAAGAAATGTCATATTCTCAGAAATTAGCTTCGTGTATAATGTTCGATTAGTTGGTGAAGTTTAAAGAATTTTCTATATAAAGTTATAAAAGTACAGTGAGGGTGTTAAAAATGACTTGTCACGTTCCTGGTTGCGTAGGAAATAAGAAAACAGTAAGATTACATGATTTTCCAACAAGGAATGACAAGGTATGTAAAATGTAATATTGTGTTTCTTCAATAGGTTATAAATTAAAAAGCAAAATATTATAGATGTATGAGATTTGGATTAGGCGAGTGAATAATCCAAAATTGGATGATGTGGAGATTAAAAAAATGCGAAGAAGTCGATTTGTTTCCGACAATCATTTTGCAGATTGTTGCAAAACACAGCCACAAAAGAAAAATATGACAAATCTTAAAGTTAACGCGTTGCCAACTTTAAATATGCCTGGTTAGTATAGCAAAGAATGTAATGTTATATAATATGCAAATGTATATATTTTGTTAATTTGTCAGCTATTATTGTCTATTGTTCAAGATTTTATGGAGACCCATATGACAAAGAAAATTGCCTTTTGGAACAAAAAAGGCAAAATTTTCAACAAAAAAAACAAAGTTCAATATAAAGTAAAATCATATATTTTTCATAATTTTTAGAGCTTCGTATTAATATGAAAACAATTGAAGGGAAAATTGTTAATTATTGATTATTGGGAGAACATTGTTTGAGCACAAATAACATTTCCACTCAGGCGGAAAGTTATACTTCGGAAAGCTTGCCACAAAATAACAATAAGGAACGTTCTGCAAGTTTTGATAAAGTTGTAGCAAATAACGAATTTGTGTCCAATACAATGGAAAATCAGGGACATGTCGCGCCAACACGTAATACAGGTGAATAAATATAATAAATATCACTATTCAATAGTCTCTCTAATTAAAAAAAAAAGAGTGCGCGTAAGGATCACACGCGATTGATTTTTTAATATTGTATGAGTAGGCAATTAAGATAAAAATAAAAAAACATCATATTTGAATTTTAAAAATCATATATTAATAATCACATAACATCAATAACACAGTTTAAAACAACAGCGATAGATTAATTGCTATCATATTTCATATATGATATAATAGGCTTGTGATAACTGAAATGAGAGACATAAATTTTGCTTTGTAAACTATGTACATTTCTGGAGAAAACTGTATCAACAGTCGTGCCATATTTTGTGGTTGATTCAAATGGAGAATTATTAATTGTTAAATTAAATTTATTATTTAAAAAATTAATGGTTGAGATTCTTCTGAACGAAAATTGACATTGAAATCTTCAGCAAGAATTAACGGTATCTCGTTGTGATTAGTGTTTAAAAGTTTTGCACCCTCATTAGAAAAATGAAGTAACTGCTGATGAAGAAATTTAATAATATTTGATACGTTTTTATTGGGAGAAATTTAAAGGACGACTATAATTAATGTTTGATTCTGTGTGTTCACACAGCGGACAAGTGCAATATCACCTACTTGTGTAATTTCATTAGGAATTTCAATAGGAATATTGTTGGCGCAAGAAACTGCATAGGAGTCGCATTATGAAGAATATCTGAACATGAATGATAGACAGCTACACCACCTGCTCTTGAGTTTGATCCTTTGTATTGAGTAACGCAGCAATAGATCTGAATATCAATTCGTTCCTTATTATTAATCCAAGTTTCCGAAAATAACAAAAACGTACAACGTTGTAGCACTTTATCAGGCAAATGAGCAGATCAGGCAAATGAGCTCGTAAACTTTGGCAGTTAAAGGAAAACAATGAAATGTCGTTCAAACTTATTATCTCGCTCAATTTTTCTTCTTGTGTTATTAATCTACAAGTTGAAAATCTTTGGAATTCAGTTTGTAAGTCCATTAATCCTGCTGGCCGTTTTCTTCCATGATAAAATTTTTTGTCGTTGTTTTAGAAAAGCTGCTGATTATGTGTTTTATTGCATTCATATACAATTTCATCAAAGTACCACCTTGTGATTTGTGTATTGTGAGTGCACAAGCAGACACTAAAGGAAAAGGATTTCTTTTGGCAAATATGATTTTATTTCTATTCATTGGAATAGATGAAGATTTCCTGAGAATCGGCACAGCTGTCCTAATGATATTAAGAGTGTGAATATGATGTGCAGCTTTCTTCCTAATTTTGTTACCCATTTTACCAGGAAATTCAAACCACAAATGTAGAAGTTCATCATTATCGCCACGTTCTATGTACACTAATTTTCCTACACAACCATTAGCTAAGCCATCACTTACATCAATATTAGTTGTTATTATGTAAAATTTATTCAGAACTGAAATTATTTCATACGGCAAACCCCCCACGGTATCAATAACCGATTTTTGTGAAACTGCTGACGAATGTATGATTGTTGATCTGTCGCATGGCAACCTACATAAATATCCGTGGCAGTAGATATTATTTTGTCTTCAACGAGATTCAATATAAATTTATTATATTCCATGACACATTTATTCTCTAAGAAAAGTCTTATTCCATGAGGACATAATACGGCAACCTCTTCTTTTGTAAAAAACGTGATTCAATTAATGCAAGTTCATATAGGGTTTAGCGCTCGAGTTACGCATGACATGACGGGAGTGGATCGCGACTCGCGACATCAGCGCTTACAGCGTCGTAGTGTTCAACTTCTCGTTGGCGTTTTCGTTGCATTTGTACGGATTTACACCCGTGTAGCCTAAAGAAATTTTTACACCCATATCGCGCCTAAAGAAGTTTTACTTCAATAATGCTAAATCATGTTTATTTTCAGTGAAGCGAGTGTCCTGTCTGACACCAAAGGCAAAAAAATTATACCTCTTATCAAAAAAATTGAAAAAGGACATGCTCAGAATACAAAAAAATTTTTAAGTCATACAAGGCCAGGCTACGTCAAAGTGTGATGTATGCAAAACAGTTTTCCCACATTCCTGAAACCTTGAACGAACGAGCATGTCAATTCATAACATGTCAGCTTAGAGAACACTCTAAAAAAGTTCAAGAAAGGAGATTCACTACAGATGAAAAAGTACTTGCTTTGTCTCTACTAAAGAAAAGTCCAAAAGCTTATAGATTCTGGAGACATATTTATTTTGCCTTCAATAACATCTTTGCGAAAGTTACTTACAAAAGTTCCAATGCATAGTGACATTAACGAAAGCATTTTTAAAACATTGCAATCATCACTATCTCATCTGAGTGATGATAAAGATAAATATTGCATTGTAATGTTTGACGATATTTCACTTTTAACTTTCCTAACATATTACTGCGCAAAAGATTATATTGTAGGTTTTGAAGAGCTTGCTAATGGATTTGCTGACCACGCACTGGTGTTTATGATTAAGGGTTTAAAGAACAAGTGGAAATGGCCAGTTGCTTTTTATTTTTCTGATGGTGGTGTGAATAATTTCAATTTGAAATGCTGCATTGAAGAAGTAGTGAAAAAATTACTTAGTATTGATTTAAAAATTGTGGCAACAGTTTGCAATCAATACCCCGCAAATCGCAAAGCTGTTAGCATGCTTATAAATGAGACTAATAAACGTTATGGTAGAAATAATGATGATAAAAGATTAGAATTCGAAATAAACGGGCATCCAATAGCTCCTTTGTTTGATCCTCCTCATATGTTGAAGTGTATGATGAATAACTTTGCAAAATGTAATGTTAAATGTACCAGCACAAAGGGGGTACAACTCGAAGCTGCTTGGAGTGATATTCTGAGTTTTTATGAGTATGACTCTAAGTTAAGCATATATCGATGTTGTCCCACTTTAACCGTTCAACATATTTATCAAAAATGTTGGAAAGTCATGAAGGTATCATTAGCGACACAAGTGTTCTCAAAGCGTGTAGCCATTGGACTTCAAAATTCATATTTTACGAGGTTAGATGCTTCGGCAACTGCCTATGGCACTAGTGAATTTTTGAAGTTCATGGACTGCTTGTTTGACAGCGTTAACGGACTATCAATAAGTCCAAAAACGGGGAACTCCGATGCGCTATAACAAATGAATCAGAACATTTAAAATTTTGGATAGATGCGGAGCAAGTATTGAATTCTTTGTATTTTGTTAGAAAGTCTGCTACATCAGAAACAAAACCACCATGCGTCAAAAATTGGATTTATAATAAATTTCGTTATTTTGAAATAAAATTATTTCAGAATTTTAATAAAATTTACTTAGTAAAATTGTGTTCTTTTATTTTATTTTTAATCGAAATTTATTTTTCATCTAAAAAGTGAAAAACAATTCCATTATTAAATCCTATTCATGTCCGGTCTATGTCCGGAATATTCCGCGCGGGATATCCTACAGAATGTCCTGTAGGTGCGACACATTAACATGTTTCGGATAAAGTCAAGATAAGCAGGATATCCGTATGGCTATAGCATGGACACAAAATGTCCGCGCGTAGATATCCTGTGGACATTTGCCAAGATGTCTAGTGTCGTCTGGGATCCAGTATGATAAAATTTCTCAAGAAATCTTCTACTAGTGTCACTGCTTCAGAGTCACGTGGAGAAACTTTAGTTTCTGATCTAGCATCAAACGCAAATTTAGCTGAGAGTTCTTTACTGGCTATGATCCAAGTGTCCGAACCCAACAAATGGTTGAAAAGTGAAACGATAAATGACTCAAAAAATCAAGTACAAGAAGTTTATTTAAGAGAGTCATTTATGAATATAGAAATCCAGGAAAGTGGTTATTGCCAGTAAAACAATGCTCAACGTCATGAGCTAAATCAAAACAAAGTCAATCAAAATTTAGGGAAATCTGATGAGAGCTACCCAAAAGACACAAATAAAACATTCTTTCTGTATTTCATTTCACTCGAAAATCAAGTAACGGCAAAACATCGCAGATGGCTCGTCCACTCCATTTTTTTTTTCAAGATAAAGTTTATTGTTTTCCATGGCAGACTTTTTTCACATTTATAGACACAGGTAGTTATGAAAGAATGTTGGGCTTGAAAGATTTGAGGCGAATATTGCAAAGACATTAACAAAACCAAGGACACATGAAATGCGTGATTAAATGGATAAAATTATATAAAGGAATCAAATACAGAAAAACAAGAGATAAGGATAATAAAAGATCGATTAAAGAGTCGCAAAGTAATGATTTAAAGAATGACTGATGCAATTTCTAGACTTATCATTTAGAGGCAATCGAAAATCTCTTATATTTAAAACATGCATCGTATTAATGAAAGACAACTAACTCAACATAATCTAAGCCATGACATTTAAAATGAACTGACTGCGTTCTAGGCAATCCGTTCAGATTTAAGATTAAGTGCTAAAACTTTAATATATATATATATATATATATATATATATATATACATATATATATATGTATGTGATGATTTATATTAATTGTCTCGGGTCAGATGCAGAAGCATTGTTTCAATATTGTCCCAAAACAGAATCTCAATTATTTTAATTATTACCATGAATAGTTTATAAAAATAGTAGTTTTAAATTTGAATGTATAGGGACGCTTTTTTATGTTTTAGTTTAGATATTATTAGTATTATAAGTTTATGCTCATACAAATAAATGACTTGATGTTTAGACTATATCTATAATGAAAATACTTTTTTAATGTAAGTTTTTGTATATATTTATAAGGCAATAATTTCGGTTGTTTTATGATAGTAAAATATTTTATGATAAGTCATTTCAATTATATATTAATATCAATTGTGTAGTAACAATTTACCCCACGCTAATACATCGAGGATTATTTTAACATTTGATGTACGAGTAATCATAGATATGTACTGTATTTAAATTGCAAAAACTTATAAGTTGCTTTCTAAGCTCTAAAAGTTCATGGTGAAAAATATGCAACAGTTTGAGCATGAGAATTGTTAAAACAATAATTAAATTAATAAATAGTAAATTTATTCTTGGTATTCAAAAAATTGAACAAAGCCCACAGTGCTGGAGCAAATTAAAGGAATTTCAATGCATTTATTTGGAAAAAAATGCTTCGAGATACGAGAAATTTAACAGACGAGTGTAGTTACGGATTAAGCTCGTATGTCGAGGCACCACTGTAATTTTATATGCTTATATATTTATTTATTATTTTTGTTTTGTAGATTTCTTTCAAAGGATAATAAATAGTCAGATACTACCTATATACGAGTGTATAGCTGTAAGTCTTTTTAACTTCCCGAAGGAGAAGTTTATGTTTTCATCAAAAAATCCGATTCGCTAATTTTATGTTTTCTCGACGTTTCAAGCCATTCTGAATCGAATGAGACCAAATTTGGAAAAAGTATGTGTGTGTGTGTGTGTGTGTGTGTGTGTGTATGTGTGTGTGTGCGTGTGCACCAACAGATTTTTTGCCGTAAATCGACGTTTTCTCGAAAACGGCTGGGTCGATTTCAAAAATTTAAAAGCCATTCGATGTATCTCGACGAGAACTATTGTTTGTCAGTTTTGTGCGACGATCGGCCAAGCCGTTTCTTTATAAATGGCAGAAAAGTGAAAAATTTTTCGTCTACGTTTTAGCCCGCAATTCTGAATCGATTTTGAAAATTCAAAAACCGTTCGAAAGATATTGGTTGGGAATCGTGCTGATTAGTTTTTGGTAGAGATCGGCCGGGCCGTTTTCTTGTAATAAAGTTTTTAAAAAAAAAATTTCGACGATTTTTATGATTATTTTTTTGACGATAGATACCATAGTCTTCTAGCTCATACTAAAATATTACGGCCCTACGACAACTGGTTCAGCTTTAAAAATTCGTCAAAGTTTGCAAAAATCAGTATGGTCTTTTTGGAATTTGTCAAAATTAGACTTTTGATCGACGTTTTCTCAAAAACGCCTGAACCGATTTTAGAAATTTAAAAGCCATTTGATGTATTTCGGTGAGGACTATCGTTTGTCAGTTTTGTGCAACGATCTGACAAGCCGTTTCTTTGTAATTCGAAAAAACTTTTCGTACATATTTAAGCTCATCCTACCGAACCGATTTTAAAAAATCAAAAACTGTTCGAAAGATATTAGTTGGGAATGATGCTGATTAATTTTAGGTGAAAATCTACCGAGCCGTTTTCTTGTAATTAACTGTTGAAAAAAAGTGTTAAATTTACGTCGACATTTAAGCTCATCCTACCGAACCGATTTTAAAAAATCAAAAACTGTTCGAAAGATATTAGTTGGGAATGATACTGATTAATTTTAGGTGAAAATCTACCGAGCCGTTTTCTTGTAATTAACTGTTGAAAAAAAGTGTTAAATTTTCGTCGACATTTAAGCTCATCCTACCGAACCGATTTTGAAAAATCAAAAACTGTTCGAAAGATATTAGTTGGGAATGATGCTGATTAATTTTAGGTGAAAATCTACCGAGCCGTTTTCTTGTAATTAACTGTTGAAAAAAAGTGTTAAATTTTCGTCGACATTTAAGCTCATCCTACCGAACCGATTTTAAAATATCAAAAACTGTTCGAAAGATATTAGTTGGGAATGATGCTGATTAATTTTAGATGAAAATCTACCGAGCCGTTTTCTTATAATTAACTGTTGAAAAAAGTGTTAAATTTTCGTCGACATTTAAGCTCATCCTACCGAACCGATTTTGAAAAATCAAAAACTGTTCGAAAGATATTAGTTGGGAATGATGCTGATTAATTTTAGGTGAAAATCTACCGAGCCGTTTTCTTGTAATTAACTGTTGAAAAAAAGTGTTAAATTTTCGTCGACATTTAAGCTCATCCTACCGAACCGATTTTAAAATATCAAAAACTGGTCGAAAGATATTAGTTGGGAATGATGCTGATTAATTTTAGGTGAAAATCTACCGAGCCGTTTTCTTGTAATTAACTGTTGAAAAAAAATGTTAAATTTTCGTCGACATTTAAGCTCATCCTACCGAACCGATTTTAAAATATCAAAAACTGTTCGAAAGATATTAGTTGGGAATGATGCTGATTAATTTTAGGTGAAAATCTACCGAGCCGTTTTCTTGTAATTAACTGTTGAAAAAAGTGTTAAATTTTCGTCGACATTTAAGCTCATCCTACCGAACCGATTTTAAAATATCAAAAACTGTTCGAAATATATTAGTTGGGAATGATGCTGATTAATTTTAGGTGAAAATCTACCGAGCCGTTTTCTTGTAATTAACTGTTAAAAAAAAAATTAAGCCGTTTTTCATGGAACTTTTTTTGGCGATATACATCATGGTCTTATAGAACTTACTGTAATATTACGGCCTTACAACAAGTAGTTTAATTTTAAAAATTCGTCAAAGTTTGCTAAAATTATTATCGTTTTTTTTTAAAGTAGGATTAATGAAGTATATTATTTACACATTTTTTTTTGATTAAGTCGATTATTTACACATTTCGGGAAGTTCATGTAACTTGCCTCAAGGCTAAATACCAAACCAACTAGTTTTATATCCTATTCATATAATACGCTATGATTATTATTTCATATACTTTAGTACCATGTCAGATCAAAATTAATTAAAACTAGTTGGTTTGGTATTTAGCCTTGAGGCAAGTTACATGAACTTCCCGAAATGTGTAAATAATCGACTTAATCAAAAAAAATGTGTAAATAATATACTTCATTAATCCTACTTTAAACTAGTTGGTTTGGTATTTAGCCTTGAGGCAAGTTACATGAACTTCCCGAAATGTGTAAATAATCGACTTAATCAAAAAAAAATGTGTAAATAATATACTTCATTAATCCTACTTTAAAAAAAAACGATAATAATTTTAGCAAACTTTGACGAATTTTTAAAATTAAACTACTTGTTGTAAGGCCGTAATATTACAGTAAGTTCTATAAGACCATGATGTATATCGCCAAAAAAAGTTCCATGAAAAACGGCTTAATTTTTTTTTAACAGTTAATTACAAGAAAACGGCTCGGTAGATTTTCACCTAAAATTAATCAGCATCATTCCCAACTAATATATTTCGAACAGTTTTTGATATTTTAAAATCGGTTCGGTAGGATGAGCTTAAATGTCGACGAAAATTTAACACTTTTTTCAACAGTTAATTACAAGAAAACGGCTCGGTAGATTTTCACCTAAAATTAATCAGCATCATTCCCAACTAATATCTTTCGAACAGTTTTTGATATTTTAAAATCGGTTCGGTAGGATGAGCTTAAATGTCGACGAAAATTTAACACTTTTTTTCAACAGTTAATTACAAGAAACGGCTCGGTAGATTTTCACCTAAAATTAATCAGCATCATTCCCAACTAATATCTTTCGACCAGTTTTTGATATTTTAAAATCGGTTCGGTAGGATGAGCTTAAATGTCGACGAAAATTTAACACTTTTTTTCAACAGTTAATTACAAGAAAACGGCTCGGTAGATTTTCACCTAAAATTAATCAGCATCATTCCCAACTAATATCTTTCGAACAGTTTTTGATTTTTCAAAATCGGTTCGGTAGGATGAGCTTAAATGTCGACGAAAATTTAACACTTTTTTTCAACAGTTAATTACAAGAAAACGGCTCGGTAGATTTTCATCTAAAATTAATCAGCATCATTCCCAACTAATATCTTTCGAACAGTTTTTGATATTTTAAAATCGGTTCGGTAGGATGAGCTTAAATGTCGACGAAAATTTAACACTTTTTTTCAACAGTTAATTACAAGAAAACGGCTCGGTAGATTTTCACCTAAAATTAATCAGCATCATTCCCAACTAATATCTTTCGAACAGTTTTTGATTTTTCAAAATCGGTTCGGTAGGATGAGCTTAAATATCGACGAAAATTTAACACTTTTTTTCAACAGTTAATTACAAGAAAACGGCTCGGTAGATTTTCACCTAAAATTAATCAGTATCATTCCCAACTAATATCTTTCGAACAGTTTTTGATTTTTTAAAATCGGTTCGGTAGGATGAGCTTAAATGTCGACGTAAATTTAACACTTTTTTTCAACAGTTAATTACAAGAAAACGGCTCGGTAGATTTTCACCTAAAATTAATCAGCATCATTCCCAACTAATATCTTTCGAACAGTTTTTGATTTTTTAAAATCGGTTCGGTAGGATGAGCTTAAATATGTACGAAAAGTTTTTTCGAATTACAAAGAAACGGCTTGTCAGATCGTTGCACAAAACTGACAAACGATAGTCCTCACCGAAATACATCAAATGGCTTTTAAATTTCTAAAATCGGTTCAGGCGTTTTTGAGAAAACGTCGATCAAAAGTCTAATTTTGACAAATTCCAAAAAGACCATACTGATTTTTGCAAACTTTGACGAATTTTTAAAGCTGAACCAGTTGTCGTAGGGCCGTAATATTTTAGTATGAGCTAGAAGACTATGGTATCCATCGTCAAAAAAATAATCATAAAAATCGTCGAAATTTTTTTTTTAAAAACTTTATTACAAGAAAACGGCCCGGCCGATCTCTACCAAAAACTAATCAGCACGATTCCCAACCAATATCTTTCGAACGGTTTTTGAATTTTCAAAATCGATTCAGAATTGCGGGCTAAAACGTAGACGAAAAATTTTTCACTTTTCTGCCATTTATAAAGAAACGGCTTGGCCGATCGTCGCACAAAACTGACAAACAATAGTTCTCGTCGAGATACATCGAATGGCTTTTAAATTTTTGAAATCGACCCAGCCGTTTTCGAGAAAACGTCGATTTACGGCAAAAAATCTGTTGGTGCACACGCACACACACACATACACACACACACACACACACACACACACATACTTTTTCCAAATTTGGTCTCATTCGATTCAGAATGGCTTGAAACGTCGAGAAAACATAAAATTAGCGAATCGGATTTTTTGATGAAAACATAAACTTCTCCTTCGGGAAGTTAAAAAAAACGATAATAATTTTAGCAAACTTTGACGAATTTTTAAAATTAAACTACTTGTTGTAAGGCCGTAATATTACAGTAAGTTCTATAAGACCATGATGTATATCGCCAAAAAAAGTTCCATGAAAAACGGCTTAATTTTTTTTTTAACAGTTAATTACAAGAAAACGGCTCGGTAGATTTTCACCTAAAATTAATCAGCATCATTCCCAACTAATATATTTCGAACAGTTTTTGATATTTTAAAATCGGTTCGGTAGGATGAGCTTAAATGTCGACGAAAATTTAACACTTTTTTCAACAGTTAATTACAAGAAAACGGCTCGGTAGATTTTCACCTAAAATTAATCAGCATCATTCCCAACTAATATCTTTCGAACAGTTTTTGATATTTTAAAATCGGTTCGGTAGGATGAGCTTAAATGTCGACGAAAATTTAACATTTTTTTTCAACAGTTAATTACAAGAAAACGGCTCGGTAGATTTTCACCTAAAATTAATCAGCATCATTCCCAACTAATATCTTTCGACCAGTTTTTGATATTTTAAAATCGGTTCGGTAGGATGAGCTTAAATGTCGACGAAAATTTAACACTTTTTTCAACAGTTAATTACAAGAAAACGGCTCGGTAGATTTTCACCTAAAATTAATCAGCATCATTCCCAACTAATATCTTTCGAACAGTTTTTGATTTTTCAAAATCGGTTCGGTAGGATGAGCTTAAATGTCGACGAAAATTTAACACTTTTTTCAACAGTTAATTACAAGAAAACGGCTCGGTAGATTTTCATCTAAAATTAATCAGCATCATTCCCAACTAATATCTTTCGAACAGTTTTTGATATTTTAAAATCGGTTCGGTAGGATGAGCTTAAATGTCGACGAAAATTTAACACTTTTTTCAACAGTTAATTACAAGAAAACGGCTCGGTAGATTTTCACCTAAAATTAATCAGCATCATTCCCAACTAATATCTTTCGAACAGTTTTTGATTTTTCAAAATCGGTTCGGTAGGATGAGCTTAAATGTCGACGAAAATTTAACACTTTTTTTCAACAGTTAATTACAAGAAAACGGCTCGGTAGATTTTCACCTAAAATTAATCAGTATCATTCCCAACTAATATCTTTCGAACAGTTTTTGATTTTTTAAAATCGGTTCGGTAGGATGAGCTTAAATGTCGACGTAAATTTAACACTTTTTTTCAACAGTTAATTACAAGAAAACGGCTCGGTAGATTTTCACCTAAAATTAATCAGCATCATTCCCAACTAATATCTTTCGAACAGTTTTTGATTTTTAAAATCGGTTCGGTAGGATGAGCTTAAATATGTACGAAAAGTTTTTTCGAATTACAAAGAAACGGCTTGTCAGATCGTTGCACAAAACTGACAAACGATAGTCCTCACCGAAATACATCAAATGGCTTTTAAATTTCTAAAATCGGTTCAGACGTTTTTGAGAAAACGTCGATCAAAAGTCTAATTTTGACAAATTCCAAAAAGACCATACTGATTTTTGCAAACTTTGACGAATTTTTAAAGCTGAACCAGTTGTCGTAGGGCCGTAATATTTTAGTATGAGCTAGAAGACTATGGTATCTATCGTCAAAAAAATAATCATAAAAATCGTCGAAATTTTTTTTTTAAAAACTTTATTACAAGAAAACGGCCCGGCCGATCTCTACCAAAAACTAATCAGCACGATTCCCAACCAATATCTTTCGAACGGTTTTTGAATTTTCAAAATCGATTCAGAATTGCGGGCTAAAACGTAGACGAAAAATTTTTCACTTTTCTGCAAAACTGACAAACAATAGTTCTCGTCGAGATACATCGAATGGCTTTTAAATTTTTGAAATCGACCCAGCCGTTTTCGAGAAAACGTCGATTTACGGCAAAAAATCTGTTGGTGCACACGCACACACACACATACACACACACACACACACACACACACACACACACACATACTTTTTCCAAATTTGGTCTCATTCGATTCAGAATGGCTTGAAACGTCGAGAAAACATAAAATTAGCGAATCGGATTTTTTGATGAAAACATAAACTTCTCCTTCGGGAAGTTAAAAAATGATAATTTAAGAAAGGCAGATGAACATATAGAATACTCATACAATGTATACACATAATGTATATACGTATATGATATATTCAATGTGTATACATATACATATATTATACATATATGATATATTAAATTTGTTATGTGATTAATTAATGTTAATAGAAAAATACAATTCTGTCACAAAGTTTAAGAAATAGAGATTCAACTGTCTAAGTCAGTTATTGATGAAATTATAAGAAGAGTTCAAAAAGCAAAATACTGTGCTGCCTTGCTGGATTTTACTAGGGATGTCAGCCGCGTTGAACAAGTGTTCATAATTTTAATATTTTGTAATTTCTCAGCAGTGGAAATAAAGAAATATTTTTGTTGGTTTCATTGTGAGAGAGTACATAACAAAATCAACATTACAAGAATTAGACAGAAATGGTCTATATATCCAAAACAGTCGAGAATAGGTGTAAGATAATGGCGCCAATATGGTCGGTATTACTGAAGGTAATACAGAAACAGAAAAATTTACGCCGTGCGGATGCCACAGCTGAAATTTACTTTTAATTGATGACGTAAGTGTTCTGCAATAGCCAATAAGTTTTTTTGGCTTTGTAATAAAATGTATGTACTGTTTTTGTAATCAAGCAAGCGTTGGGACATCGTAAGAACCAAATTAATATTTCAAAACCTCTTTCTAAAACGCAATTTCTGCAATTTGGTAATGTTATCGAATATGCGAATGAGATGTTAATCGAAGCTAAATATTCTGATATGTAGCCAACATTAAAAATGTTCACGATTCTGAATATGATCTCTATATGAGAGTACTACTACAAATTTACAGCTATATAGTTACTGGCGGAATTGATAGCAGTAATAGCAGTAATAGCAGTATTGATAGTGACTTTTCGGACTATATTAATGATATTTCATTTGATGATGAGCCAAATGACCAAATATGCCAAATAATAGACTTGATGATGAGCCAAATCGTAACAGGCAAAACATTCTGAAGAAATTCGATCATGGGAAATTAATTTTTAAGGTGAATCATCAACCATTTTCAACTACATCTTTTGTTGGCAATTTTGAAAACATATGGATTAAATGACATGCCATCATCAGCTAAAACTATATTGAAAGCATCTCAGCATATACCAATATCAATGATGATGAGTACTCTTGAAACTAAGGGGTAACAAATACGTACATTTTGGCATTGAAAAAAAATATTATCAATGTTCTGGGAACAATGCATAATGATACTATTATACATAAATAATCTAATAGAGTTAATGATTAATATTGATGATCTTCCATTATATAAAATGTACTTCCAAACAGTTTTGACCTATATATTAGGAGCCACATTTTTTAAAGATAGTGAAATAAATCCTTTTCCAACTAGTTGGTTTGGTATTTAGCCTTGAGGCAAGTTACATGAACTTCCCGAAATGTGTAAATAATCGACTTAATCAAAAAAAAATGTGTAAATAATATACTTCATTAATCCTACTTTAAAAAAAAACGATAATAATTTTAGCAAACTTTGACGAATTTTTAAAATTAAACTACTTGTTGTAAGGCCGTAATATTACAGTAAGTTCTATAAGACCATGATGTATATCGCCAAAAAAAGTTCCATGAAAAACGGCTTAATTTTTTTTTTAACAGTTAATTACAAGAAAACGGCTCGGTAGATTTTCACCTAAAATTAATCAGCATCATTCCCAACTAATATATTTCGAACAGTTTTTGATATTTTAAAATCGGTTCGGTAGGATGAGCTTAAATGTCGACGAAAATTTAACACTTTTTTCAACAGTTAATTACAAGAAAACGGCTCGGTAGATTTTCACCTAAAATTAATCAGCATCATTCCCAACTAATATCTTTCGAACAGTTTTTGATATTTTAAAATCGGTTCGGTAGGATGAGCTTAAATGTCGACGAAAATTTAACATTTTTTTTCAACAGTTAATTACAAGAAAACGGCTCGGTAGATTTTCACCTAAAATTAATCAGCATCATTCCCAACTAATATCTTTCGACCAGTTTTTGATATTTTAAATCGGTTCGGTAGGATGAGCTTAAATGTCGACGAAAATTAACACTTTTTTTCAACAGTTAATTACAAGAAAACGGCTCGGTAGATTTTCACCTAAAATTAATCAGCATCATTCCCAACTAATATCTTTCGAACAGTTTTTGATTTTTCAAAATCGGTTCGGTAGGATGAGCTTAAATGTCGACGAAAATTTAACACTTTTTTCAACAGTTAATTATAAGAAAACGGCTCGGTAGATTTTCATCTAAAATTAATCAGCATCATTCCCAACTAATATCTTTCGAACAGTTTTTGATATTTTAAAATCGGTTCGGTAGGATGAGCTTAAATGTCGACGAAAATTTAACACTTTTTTTCAACAGTTAATTACAAGAAAACGGCTCGGTAGATTTTCACCTAAAATTAATCAGCATCATTCCCAACTAATATCTTTCGAACAGTTTTTGATTTTTCAAAATCGGTTCGGTAGGATGAGCTTAAATGTCGACGAAAATTTAACACTTTTTTTCAACAGTTAATTACAAGAAAACGGCTCGGTAGATTTTCCACCTAAAATTAATCAGTATCATTCCCAACTAATATCTTTCGAACAGTTTTTGATTTTTTAAAATCGGTTCGGTAGGATGAGCTTAAATGTCGACGTAAATTTAACACTTTTTTTCAACAGTTAATTACAAGAAACGGCTCGGTAGATTTTCACCTAAAATTAATCAGCATCATTCCCAACTAATATCTTTCGAACAGTTTTTGATTTTTTAAATCGGTTCGGTAGGATGAGCTTAAATATGTACGAAAAGTTTTTTCGAATTACAAAGAAACGGCTTGTCAGATCGTTGCACAAAACTGACAAACGATAGTCCTCACCGAAATACATCAAATGGCTTTTAAATTTCTAAAATCGGTTCAGGCGTTTTTGAGAAAACGTCGATCAAAAGTCTAATTTTGACAAATTCCAAAAAGACCATACTGATTTTTTGCAAACTTTGACGAATTTTTAAAGCTGAACCAGTTGTCGTAGGGCCGTAATATTTTAGTATGAGCTAGAAGACTATGGTATCTATCGTCAAAAAAATAATCATAAAAATCGTCGAAATTTTTTTTTTAAAAACTTTATTACAAGAAAACGGCCCGGCCGATCTCTACCAAAAACTAATCAGCACGATTCCCAACCAATATCTTTCGAACGGTTTTTGAATTTTCAAAATCGATTCAGAATTGCGGGCTAAAACGTAGACGAAAAATTTTTCACTTTTCTGCCTATTTAAAGAAACGGCTTGGCCGATCGTCGCACAAAACTGACAAACAATAGTTCTCGTCGAGATACATCGAATGGCTTTTAAATTTTTGAAATCGACCCAGCCGTTTTCGAGAAAACGTCGATTTACGGCAAAAAATCTGTTGGTGCACACGCACACACACACATACACACACACACACACACACACACACACACATACTTTTTCCAAATTTGGTCTCATTCGATTCAGAATGGCTTGAAACGTCGAGAAAACATAAAATTAGCGAATCGGATTTTTTGATGAAAACATAAACTTCTCCTTCGGGAAGTTAATAATAGGCATTTCCTATGGTGGTAGTGAGTAAGCCTAAGGATGTTGAAACTTATTTATCACAATTTATACATGATACAGAAATAAGTTTATTACTATTAAAATTGATTACTAAAGTAAGTTTTTCACTATTAACAAAATTAACAAAATTTGTTGCGATGCTCCAGCAACAGCTTCTATTAAATGCATCCATAGGCCATACTGGTTATTATTGTTGTGAACGGTTGTTTCTAAAAAATTATTCATGATATCCCTTTGGAAATACGTGGTTAAAACATAAGAGTCTATGATTGTGCTTTAAGCCATGCATTTATAACTCATAAATATCAATGTCTTTAAGAAATATCAAAAACAGTTCCATGTGAAGAATTCAGAGAAAACCTTGTGAATTAAAAAGACCTTGAAAAATGGAAAGCAACAGAATATAGATTTTTATTGCTATATATTGGCATATAGTACTAATAAATTATCTGCCCAAAACTCTATACAAACATTTTTTATATTTTCACTCTGCAATGAGAATAGTATGCTCAGATACTCTGATAGAAAATTATGGCACACAAGCCTTTGAATTCGATTCGAGAAAAGCACAGAGTTAATTTTTTCATGTAATGATCGATGCGATTATAGTCGACA
>NW_020536834.1:0-11850 GCF_003426905.1 Ctenocephalides felis
TTGATGATTTCTATAAATTAATGAACATTTATATTCCTTGCTATATATTGTCAAAGCAAATGAGCAATTTGAAGTTCATGTATATTCTTTTCATGATATATATATATATATATATATATATATATATGTAATATGGGGTCCTTAATATGGACATTTTGGAATTTTCTTCTTCCAAATTGAAGAAAATAATTCTCTATAATTTTAACTCTTATTATTGTCTTTTATACATTGCGCAATACAATCAAAGTTTTGTATAGAAATAGCATGAAAAACTTTAAAAATTTTAAAAATGTTTTAGATATAACTTAGCAAACAAATGAATAAGAATATTCAAAATTTGACGCTCTGCAAACAAATTATAAAAAACCTATTTTGTAGAGCGTCGAATTTTCAATAAAAGATGAAACAAATTGTCACTTTTAATTAGTTGTCGCTAAGTTATACCTAAAAAACATTTTTAAAATTTTTTCCATTTTATTTCCATATGAAGCTTTGATTGAATTGCGCACTATCTAAAAGAGCTAAAACTTTTAGAGAATTATTTTTATCAATTTGGAAGCATTTATGCCCCTGGGAGCAAGGAATTTCGAAAATGTCCATATTAAGGACCACCCTATGTATATATATGAATTAGTAGTTAATTTTGATGTTGAAATATATGAGTGAGTTCTTGAGGGCGATACATCAAACAAAAAAACAATTCAAATTCTTTGATGTATCGCCCTCAAGAACTCACTCATATATATATATATATATATATATATATATACTATATATATATATATGTATATATATTTAATGTTTCTGTGTGTATATACAATACTTTTTATGATTTTATGTTTTTGATAAAATAGCCTCCTTTTATTTGAAAAAAAAAGTTTTATTTAAATTTATATCGTCGATATTGGATGTCAAGATTGGTAGAAACAAACCAAAAAAAACTTAGACATTTATACTCTTTATTTAAATTTGAAAGAAATCACCTTTTATCTTTGAAGTATTTAAATCAAAAATATTTTAAATTAATAAATATATATATATATATCTATATATATATATATATATATATATATATATTATATATATAAGTAAATATAATCAAAATATTATATATGCATTGATTGTGAAAAAAATAACTTAAATGTATACATTCAAAATCTTTTTATTTTCATGAAACAAACTTTCCGTCAATGCCTATAAAAATTTAACAGAACTTATAAGAGTGTTTAAACAATATGTTTTAATTATACATATTAAATATTTTTTACAGCATTGAAGGATTTAACAACAATTACGATTAGTTTTGTTTACTTTGAATTGATTGTAAACAAAATTAGCATTTCAAATGTTTACATGAAAGTTTTTTTCAAAACAATTTATCATTTACAAATATACATAAATAATACACATACATTAAGCAATAATTACATAAACTGCAATTAACAATGAAAATTACATTAATATAATATTTACACCATGCTCAAAAGAACTAAATAATAATAATTAATAAACTTAACTAGATTATAGAACCTACTTCGACATTCTTAAATTTGTAGTTTGCGCTTATAAATAATAATACATCTACAGTTAAATAATAATGATTAAAATTAAATCAAACCAGTTGAATCAAAATGAAAAATACATGTTAAATGGGTTTTGTAGTTTTTAACAGTATTTCAAGTACAACCATACAAATTCATACATTGTTCATACAATCTAACTTTAACGTTTGCTCTATATCAACAAATGATTCCCCGTTCCATCGTTAAAGATTTCCTTGGTATATGACAACATTGGCCCCCACATTGCGAACAAAGCAAACAAGTCACAGTGTACGCCACTGTATTTTCAAAATTACCCAAATTAATATTCTCTTCATTCCCTTCATCGTTTTTATCATTTTCAGTCTGTTTATCCTCCTCGCCATCCGTGTTGTCTTGTTGGAACTTTTTGCACAAGCTCAGAACGGTGTTGGAGGTGTGCAGCGCTAGATGGCTCTTTCGAGACACCTTTGGTGTAGTTGGCGCATCAGGAAAAGATATGTAGACAGATGCTTTTGTTATTATTTCTGGGTATTGGATTTTATCTTCGATGTCTTTTATATTCGTGAAACCGTTGGTACAAATTTCGTTTTCGTCTTCTGGTTCTTCTTCTGACGTGGTGTCTTCGCTCGGGTTGAATCGTTCTGTAAAGTTTCCTCGGACGTTGATTTTGCCAAGGTTTTTCGATCTCTATATTCGAAGTTTCGATCAACCAAGGATGATCCAGGCATTGTTCGACCGTAGGCCTTGATCTAAAATAATAAAAAAATGTTCAACTAGTTGTAAAATACGTATACATTATCAACTTAATCAATAAGATACGAGATTCAGGTATTTAGCTAAAATGTTCAACTGTTATTTCGAAAATAATATGCGATTTCTAATTGATGTCTTTCAAATATACTTATACCAATATCTGTAATTGTATAAGTTAAACTAGTGGGGCGCATGGCACCGTGCCTTAAGGCAAATTGCTGAAACTTCCCGTACTAAAAATAATTTTTTATAAAAAAAAAAATATTTTCGAAAAAAATTACTATGAAAAAATTAGATTTTTGAGTAACTATAAATTTTTGATAAAAATTTACTTTTTTTGAGAAAAAAGACTTTTCGAAAAAAAATGTTTTCTTTATTTTGAAATATTTTAGAAATTCTGAACTTCCCGTAGGGCAAGTTATAGTAATCGCAAAAAAATCAAAAATGAAAATTTTTATATATCTTTACGTTTCAGAGGTTTCTGAACATTTTGGCATACCTTAGAAAAAATGGATGTATGTGTGTGTGTATGCATGTATGTATGTATGTATGTATGTATGTATGTATGTATGTATGTATGTATGTACGTGTGTGTATGTATGTGCGGATACAAATTTTCGTCGACGATTTCGGGAACACGGATCAACCGATTTGAATAATTCGAAAAACATTTGATTCGTATTGATAAGGAGACGTGCTGATTAGTTTTTGGCGAAGGCAGGTCTAGCCGTTCCGAAGATACGGGGCAAAAAGTGCCGAAAACGGTAACTCAGTTTTTAGGAGAACGGAGCGTCCGATTTGAATAATTCGAAAAACATTTCACTTGTATTGATAAGATGAAGAATCGATAAATTTTTCATGAAGGTAGGTCTAGCGGTTTCGGAGATATGGAGGAAAAAGTAAAAAAATGAGCCATTTGGCGGTCAAAAATGATCATTAGACATATGCACATCAAATTATCAGAAATTTTATAGAGATTTCAACAATAAGTATATATTTTGTTAACATTCCTATGGGTTCCGTAACAATGCTTATGCGTTAGACAGCGACTAAATATGTCAAAATAAAGAAAAAAAAATTTTTTTTCAAAAAAAAAAAAATTAAAAATTTTTTTTTTTTATTTTTTTTTAAAAAAAGTAATTTTTTGTCCAATTTATAGTTTCTCAAAAATCTTATTTTTTCAAAGTAATTTTTTTTCAAAAATGTTAATCGTTTTTAAAAAAATAATAATTTTTGGTACGGGAAGTTCCAGCAATTTACCTTAAGGCACAATGCCTTAATTACCTTAAGACAGAATTCCACTTACAGCTAGTTTTCAAAGCAATCGTACTGCTTTAACTGCATAGAGATGACATATCGAAGCGCGTAAACGCCGCGTCGCAGCCTAATGGATAAACATTAGTACGGAACGGATAGGAATGTAAACAAAATTTATACTTATTGTTAAAATCTCTATAAAATATCTGACAATTTGATGTGCATATGTCTAATGATCATTTTTGACCGCCAAATGGCTTTTTCATACTTTTTTTACTTGATCTCCGAAACGTCTAGACCTGCCTTCCTGAAAATTTGATCAATTTTTCATCTTGTTAATACAAGTAAAATGTTTTTTGAATTATTAAAATCGGACGCTCCGTTTTCTTAAAAACTGAGTTACCGTTTGTGACATTTTTTGCCCCGTATCTTCAAAACGGCTAGACCTGCTTATGCCAAAAACTAATCAGCACGTCTCCTTATCAACAGCAATCGAATATTTTTTGAATAATCGAAATCGGTTGTACCGTGTTCCCAAAATCGTCGCCGAAAATTTGTATCCGCACACACATACACATACACACACATACATCCATTTTTTTAAGGTATGCCAAAATGTTCAGAAACCTCTGAAACGTAAAGATATATAAAAAATTTCATTTTAGATTATTTTTGCGATCACTATAACTTACCGTACCGAAAGTTATTTTATTGGTTTAACACAATTAATTTCATCCATTTCAGATTCTAAAAATTTATAGACGTAAATTGTAATCAGTAGCTACAAACGAAACGGCATAGATCCTGATTAGAATCGGTTAAATGCGCAAAAAATCGGTCCAAAATTGTGGGCTAAAACGTGGACGACGTAAAAAAATTTAAACATTTCTGCTAGTTACAAGGTAACTGATAAACGCTTGTCCTTTTTGAGTTAAATCGAATAACTTTTAATGTTTTTAAATCGGTTCCATACATGCACACTATTCACATTAGAGGTGGGTCGTTGACGGTTTTGCCGTCAACGAAACGAAACGGTTATCGGGGTTTCGTCAACTAGTTAAATAACTAGTTATTTTTCAACTATAGTTATTTTTAACGATTCAACGCTGGCAACGTTAAGAAACTGATAGTTGAAATAACTGTTTCATTGAAAGTTGGTAATATGAAGTTTGTTCTTATAAAAGTCAAGTTGACGTTGGATTTGATGAATAAAAAGAAATAAATGTGAATTGTCACATTTATTACACACACACCACACACACATATATATATAATATATATATATATATATATATGTTACGGTAAATGTGCACTCTCGGTGAATGTGCACATTCACCGGTAAATGTGCACATTCCCCAAAACGCTAGGTGAATGTGGCGTGTTCTCAAACAATCAAATTAAAACAATGGTGTACGTGCGTACTTGGATCGGTCTTATGAACATCTCGCGTATTTGACGCATGCGCAATAAAGACTATGCGCGAAATACGTCAAGCATGTTACAAATTTTGTACCAAAATGGTGTGATGCTGTGAATGAATATTGTTGAAAGTTCATTTGATCAGATATATATAGTTGAATAGTAAAGTAGTGAATCGTGAATAGTGATAACTGAATAGTTTATAGTAAATAGTGAATAGATATTAGCAATAGGGAATCATATTAGTAAATAGTGAAATAAGAATAGTTAAATAGGTAATAGTTAATCGTTAAATAGTTAATAGTTATTAATTAAATATTCAATAAATTGTTAATTGTCAATAGTAATAATATGGGTATGAATATGCATATGACTAAAATGAAGAATATAAATATAAATATAAATATAATATAAATAGAAATATAAATATAAATATAATATAAATATAATATAATATAAATATAAATATAATCTCCCTACTCCCTCTCCCTATCCCTATCCATATCCCTTAATCTCAATATCACTCTCCCTCTCCCTCTCCCTCTCCCCTAGCCTCTCCCTCTCCCTCTCCCTCTCAATCTCCCTCTAAATCTCCCTCTCCTCTCCCTCTCCCTCTCACCTCTACCTCTCCCTCTCCCTACTCCCTCTCCCTCTCCCTCTCCCCTCCCTCTCCTCTCCCTCTCCTCTCCTCCCCTCTCCTCTCCCTCTCCCTCTCCCTCTCCCTCTCCCTCTCCCTCTCCCATCCCTCTATCTATGAATTAGTATTTCACCCGCACGTGCGCACGCGCGCGAGTCAACTCACATTCGCCAAATGAGCCGGTAAATGTGCACATTCACCGGTGAATGTGCACATTCACCGAAATATGCACATTTACCGTAACATATATAATAAATAAAGGTTTTTTAAAAAACTTAAATATTTTTATTACAGCAAAGCCATATACTAAAACATCGAATTTACATGTTATATAAAATAGCAATATAAAAATGTATAGTTATATAAAATGTTATGAAAAATAAAAAATCAATTTTCAGGTTTAGTTTAAAAAAATTATTACAAGACAAATGCTATGAGATTTTTATGAAAATATTAACCATTGAAAACTATAATAAATGTAACTGATTTTCTAAAATTAAACGATTTGGCGCGTGTTGCAAGTTTCTTTTAAGATGTACATGTACATCTGCAATATTATAAAAGCAGTAGCCTAACAATAAGCGATTTTCATAGTATTAGTTGATCCTTTCCGACGCAGGTACCTGCCTACGTTCGTTTTCGACAACGAACGAATTCCTATATCGTTGAAAAAACTAACTGGCCGCCATGTTTTCAACTGCTTCGCAACCAGTTGATTTTCAACTAGTTATTTCGTTGCGACGAAACGGTTAGTTAGGTTGAAAATAACCGTTCGTTGATTCAACGCCCATCACTAATTCACATACACATACTTTAGAGACTGAATATTCCACTATGTGCCAAACTAGTAGAATATGAAGATGATGTAGCCATAGTAGTTGCTGCCAATCAAATTGATGAGATCGTAGTTCTATTTGACATAACATTGAGAAAAATTAATCCCTTGATGGAAACAATGAACCTACAATTAGCACAATAGAAGGGTAAACTTGTTCTTTTTTCAAGTAGAAATATAATAGTCTCTATTATATCTAGCTGAAGATAGTAAATATAGAGATCACGTATATAACCTTATGTATGTTACCTTGGCGAAATGCTTGTTTCTCAATTAAATCAACAGGTGGAAGAAGGTAGTGCTGAAGCGTCAGTACTTAAGACGAGACTTGCTCGACTGATGTCATCAGTGGTTACTTCGGTGCTAACATATGGTATTTCCGTATTGGCTGATGCTCTCAAGACTCAAAAATCGCGGAGAATGGCAGGACATATATGTCGTTTGAGTGTCTTAAGAGTTGCTTGCACATTTCGCACAATATCGGAAGAAGCTGTGTGCGTCATTTCAGTAACTCTGCCTCTATAGTCTTAGCAGAACAAAGACGGATAATTTAACAACAAAGAAACCAACAACCTGTCCTGAAAAGTTGAGATTAGAAAAACGGCAGAACAGCATTGACCGATGGCAGCAACTGTGGGATGTCGCAGTGAAGGGCAGTGGACGCATAGTCTCATTCCAAACATCAAAATCTGGCTAAATCACATGTATTGAGTTAATAAAGTTAATTATAGTACTACGCAAATGCTATCTGGGCACGGCTGTTTTCGAGCTACCAAAGTGCTAATAGACCTGTCTGCGATCTTCGGAAAGAAGAGCGAATGGGAATAATTACAATATAGGTATAAATTCAGAGCAATAATTATGACATTCTAGATCCTTCCCTCACAATGTGATGCCTAACGGCGGTTTCCGTGATGGCCAGAGGCAAGGGCAAAGCAAAGATTTCAGGCGGTATAGAGTCCGGGTATGCCATACGAAATACCAGTCTGGTATGCATAAATGCATTTCCTTCGCTATACAAAAAAATACACATACACATACACACACAAATATATATATATATATATATATATATATACTTTTTCCAATATTGGTTTCATTCAGAATGACTTGAAACGTCGAAGAAACGGAAATAAATATGTACTTATCTGCTAATTGTAAAGAAACCAGAGTCCTTATCGAGTTTTATCAAAAGGTTTTAAAAATTTTGATATCGCAACCGTTTTTGAAAAATTTACACAAAAGGTCAAATTATGCTTCGCAAACATTTACTTTTTCTAATTTTCGTCTCAAACAATTCAGGATCACTTAAAACGTCGAAAAAATAGATATATAGCAAATCTGATTTTCTAGCAAATTTCTTCTTAGAAAAATTAAAAATATGAAAATTAAAAAAAAAATGAATCAGTTTATCAATCGACTTAAATATCTCAACATGGTGAATCCTTTGCTAATTGTTTTCTCTTACCCCGGGTGTAAAACGAGACAGCTCCTGACAAAGTCTTTGGCAGTTTCCGAAACGTCTTGAAACAGATCTTGAGGAAACGCCAATTCATTCTGTGTGATGTTAAGATAGGTTTCCTGTTTGCTATCACCAGCAAATGGTGAGAAACCTGATAAAAGGACATAAGTCAAAACACCGACAGACCAGATATCCGTAGCCAAGGAGAGACGTTCATATTGGAGCACTTCGGGAGCTGAAATAAATTATAGATGTAATTTAATACTCTGACTACGAAAGAAATCAAGAAATGTCGCAATCAAATTTTCCAATAATGATTATATTTATGATATAGTTATCGTTTGTTCTGATGTATTTATTTACTCACCGACATAATCAGGAGTACCCATAATTTCTCTGACTTCGACACCAGGTTGGATCAGTCGAGATATTCCAAAATCACACAGTTTAACATCACCCAGAGTGTTTGCTTTATTGTCACCACTGTAAAATAGAAACAACAATAATTAAAATGATATATATATATATATATATATATATATATATATATAAACTATTCAGAGCAATAATAGTAAGATGGCCATAATTTTGAAACGTAAACTTGAAGTTGTCCTTCTTAGTAAAAATTAGCACTTGTGCCAATTAGTCAAAAAGTTCATTTTTTTAATTTGTGGTAATTGTCGTAAATTGAAAATGATAGTTCAAAATTGAAAATCTGAGAGACTATTTTAACATGCCTTTAGAATTTTTTATTCTGTAATTTTCTCACTCATAAAGTATTGTTTCGTATAAGCATACTCATCGTATATATCATTTTCAGATATTTGATGGGTAGATATAATTTTATTATCAATTTTAGTTCACCAACATGCGCTTGTATGTCCTGAAAACGCAGTCCCTAAAATTTTATAATTCAACTACTTTTCGTATGGCTATAATATAATATTTTAGGATATTCGTTCAGACCATGAACTATATCGCCATTGTAAGTTCCATTAAAATGCATTTTTTATATTTAATTACAAAAAATAGACCCGGGCAATCTTTACCAAAACCTAGTATAGTCAGCACGAGTCCCAAATGATACTTTCGAATAGTTTTTGGATTTTCAAAATTGGTCAAGGATTATTTACAAAAACGTGAACAAAGTATTTTGCACTTTTCTGATTAAGCGGTGCTTAATCCTTAACGAGCTTCATCGAATGACTTTGGAATAGAAAAATCGTTGACGAAAGGTCAAATTTTGGCTCGCGTCAAAGAGCTCATTTCTCAGATTTTTTGTGAAAACAAATTTCTCATTCGTAAAGTTAAAAAAAAAACAAATTCAAGTGTTATATTAGAGCAACAAATAGTAATAAATTGTATATCACTTTACACATCTTCGGAATGTTCTCTACTAATCAGATTTTATTACAGATGCTATGACCTAAGTTCCTTACAACAAGTATAAGTAAATCACATTTTCTACTAATCAGTTACTTCGACTAATTATTTTCTCTATACTAACCTGTCTTCCCCTTTGCATACTAATAAGTTCTGTGGTTTTAAATCCAAATGAGCTATGTTGTGTGCATGAAGGTCTCTAAGACCCCGAAGAGTGTGTCGCAGAGCCCTACGAGCATCCACTTCACTCAAATGCTCCTCTTCATCTAAAAGATGCTGCAGCTCACCTCCAGTAGCCCTGAGAAAAAACTCAGTTAAAAAACCAATTATGGGATAAGCTCACTATTTTTTTATAGTGATTTGAGAGAGTAGGACCAAAAAAGAATAATAAGCCTGTTCTTAGCTCTGTTATGTTATAGGACAACATGCTATTTTGAGATTAGTTTTGTGCCATTGTCAACATCAGATAATCAATTATAAATATTGTAATAATAATATTATAATTATTGAATGCATAGCATATTGACAGTTTGGGGATTACCAATACATCAAGCTAACATCAATAAAAATAAGATACGTTTAAATAAATTGGCTCCCAGAATATAAATTAATCTTTAAAACACTCTTGAATTCAAAACATGTAATGTTAGTCCGGAAGATTGTCCGGGAGATTGATAATGTAGCTATGCCCAAGAAATGGCTCATAAATTATTATAAGAAAATATCAGTTTTCAATTTTGAAACTTTTATTAAATTATGTGGGATATGATACAATATATATGTACATGTTTTCTACCCTAAGGGTATTTTATTACATTTATAAATGTTTTCAATTTCAGTTATTGAATACAATTAAAAATAATAAAATCTATACGTAACAAAAAAGAAAAACTTTTAGCAGTTTCCCAAAAAAATTACATTTCAGTTTTTTTTAAGAAAGAAAAACGTAATAAAGTATTCAACTAAGTATAAAAGAGGGAAAAAATTGCAAACATTATCATAGACAACAACTGGTTGATACAGAGTCATATTCAATTTTTTTTCTTTGCCACTATGGTTCGAGCGGGCGATATTGGCCAAGGGCCTGGATGTCGTTGTTCGAGTGATCCTTACTTTTTAGGTAAAGCTTTCAGTAAGCTTTTCAATTTGATTGAGTATCTGTATGTCAGTCTGTTCATGTATGTATTTTGTAAAGTAATAGTGTTCGGTCAGTGAGTCCCTTGATTTGTTAAAAACTAGTCGTAAGGCTTTTTATACAGTCTGTAGGTATCTCAGATTGTTCTTTGTTGTCGTGTTCTATGCTGGAGCAAATATCTTATTCAACCACATTTATTAATGTACTTACAATTCCAAAACCAGAGCGACTTCTGCCCTGGTTTCATATACTTCGACGAGCCGCACTACGCGTTCCGATCCAGAACACAGGTCCAGCACCGCCATCTCGTGACCGATCTCCCTACTGGTATCTGCAGCGCGGCGCCTGCGCCGGATGAATTTTCCTGCGAACGGTACACCACTAGTTTTGTGAACGAGGCGGCGGACTGAAGCAAACTTTCCTCTAAAAAAGAAAAAAATTAAATTAGGAAACTGAACATTTATCTTTGGATCTCAAATTAGTAATGATCAAAAGATAGAACTTTACTAACAAGGATAAAATGTAGGGAATGTGTGAATAAAAATGGTGCTGATTTATGATCTTTAAGAGAAAGAAAACACTAATTAAATTGCAGGATAATTTCTGGTACTCTCGCTCTCTTACATTTAATATAAGAAACTCTTGAATTATTTGTGAACATTTTAAAAATTTTTAGAACATAATATATTTACTAAATAAACGCTGAAATTTAAGCTAAAACGTTTGAATTTCAAATAACACTTGTCATAAGATTGCTAATCAATTAGTTAAATAAAACAGAATGACTATGTAAATTTTATATTCTAATTAAATGTATCAATACAATTTATCGAATATAAAAATAATAAATATTTGTTCTGGATGTTTTAGCACTGGATATGTGTCATCATTCAACAGAAAAAGAATTAAACTTAAGTTACACGTACGCTTTACAAGTGCACTTTTATTTTGTTCGTCGGTAATTTGAATTTGAAAGAGGATTCATGCATGGATGCCTTTTTCCCACAATTTTAAAGTATCTTTTCAAAACAAGCGCACACGCCTATATATTTAAATTAAAAACTCTTATTTATACGAAAGAACATTAAATTTTAGTAAAAAAATCTTTGTGAACTCGGATCGGAAGATCTGTAGAATATCCTATAGAATAATAAATATTCCTAACCATATATATTCAACCTATGTCGTTGTGTAATGGTTAAGAACATAATCTAACTATCTTATTATTAAAATTACTATATCATTAAAAACTATAGTGGATTCGATTATAGCATCGGCCAGCTCGATATCGAGCAGTATGATATCAAATTTCCACTTGAGGTTGTAGATTTCAAGTAAAATGCGCCTTTCATGGGCATTGCAGCAAGGCATACACACCAATACTATATACACACACATATATATATATATATATATATATTATAT
>NW_020536835.1:0-22961 GCF_003426905.1 Ctenocephalides felis
AAATATTGTTCTAGTTTTGCCTAGTGGCAAGTTGTTCTACCTTAGTTGCACAGTTAGGCTAAACTTTTAACGATTATATAAATAATTTGCTGTGCAAATTGCATATGAAGAATATTAGACTATAACGAAAAAAAAAGATAAAAAATATTGATTTATCAAATGTGGCCCCAAATTATGACCATCTCTGATAATTTGACGTCTAGAGTAGGATGTGTACAAACAAATAAAGCTATATTGTGTCCAAAACCCTTCAATACATCACTAAATAATACTCTGTCACCTTTCTATTGTCTGCAACTGATTCGATGTATATATATATATACATATACATATAGTTATATATTGGAATAATAATGGATTTGGTCACAAACAATGGCGAACACGGATTTCAGATGAAATCTAGATTAATTATCTGAAATGTCATTTGAGTAATACAATTACTACTATACTACTCGTATATATGAGAGGCAAATGTACAAATATATTGTGTGTGTGTATGTGTATATGTATTTATTTATTATTAAAGTACAAATATAGAAGAATAGTATAGCCAAATTGTGGCATTGTTGCAAAAATTTCGCTTTTATTAATTTTAATATAAAGGTTTTTTTTAAATTAAATGATTTTGTTATAACAAATACTAAAATCGTATTCTTCTCTTTGAGCTTTTTTCAATGATGATATGTCACATGCAAAATAGTGTTCTAGTTTTGCCTAAAGGAAAGTTGCACATTCTCTTAATTAACATCAAATTTTTACCATGGCATCATAAATAAAAACCAGTACTAAATTCGTATTTCTCATTTTGAGCTCTTTTTGTTGATTTGTCACATGATAATTGAGATTTGCCTATCGGCAAATTGCTACTTTGCTAGTTTTTTGGTCAGAAATTTAGTTTAATAATAATTATTTTTAGTTTTGTTATAAAAAATATAACTAAAAACGAGTACTAATTCGTGTTCCCTCTTCGAGCCCTTTTCATTGATATATCACATGCAAAATATTGTTCGAGATTTGCCTACAGGCAAGTTGCTACACATACTATTATTTAATTAACTCACGAATTCATACTTTGTTACTTTGTCTAGCATAAAACAATAATTTTTATATATTAGTTGTGAAATAACTTACTTGTCGGGATATTTAAATCAAATTCAAACCATCAGAAATTATTTATTATAATTGTGGGAGTCGTAATGATTATGATAATATATTAACCCTTTCGACTCGGCGGCATAGTCATTTTACCATTGCGCTCGGATGCCGCCGCACCGGCGGCATGATATGTTTTACCGTTAAGCTCGGATGCCGCCGCTCCGGCGGCAAATCGTGTCGGCGGCGACTCGTCGCAAACTAAACTTACATTTTTTTTTTTTTAAATTAATTTACTATTGCATTCAATTATTGATTGATTTATTAATTTTATAAATAAATATATAACAAAATTAATTTATTAGCTCATGATCCCCATAATTCTAATAAAGATCTGTGAAGAAATGATTTTTTAAACAATATAGCATGGTTTTGAGTGCATTTTTTTAAATTTTCAAAATTTTCTATTTTATTATCATAATAACTATATTTAAAAGCAATATAACCACATTTTGAAAAAATTCGATACAAAAAAAAAATTCCGAGTTGAGAGATAAGTATAGCACTATAATATTCCGAGCCAGCGTACCGACTGGCAGTCCGGCTCCCGAGTCGAAAGGGTTAAATTAGAAACTCCCAACATAATAAAAAAAATATAAATTTATTGACTATGAAAATATTACGATATCAAAAATATACATGACATGTCCCATTGTTTTTTACAAATCAAAACCAGCCTGCTTGATATCGCCACATAATTATTATTATTATTAATTAGGTCAGTCAACATAGTAAAATGATCAATTATTATTTTATATAAAATAAATAAATTATTGCTTAATATTAATTGACTTATAAAAGCGTAGTACAATATTAAATCATATTTTATTAAGTCATTTCATATAATGTTTCTCTATATATTTTAAAAAATTCATTATGACATGTAAAGTGAATAAAATTAGGAGAAAGTATTCAAGATAAGTGTTAAGTAAATTAAATTATAAAATGTTTAATATTTAGAACAATTCGCTTGGTATTTTAAGAATAACTAATTTACTCACTCAAAACGGTGTACTTTTAAAAAAAAAATATATATTGTACGTATTTAATATAATTTACTAATATGTATTTTTTATTGAGTGTAATTAGTGCCTCTATTTATTTTAACTATTTGGATTTTATTTGAATGATCACACGTTCGTGAGTTAGGTTAGATTATTTTTAACCCTTAACTTTTATCTATGTTCCCATTGAAAATAAATAAAATAAAGTAAAAATAAGTGACACTATATCCTTGTGGTATATAGTGGTATATGGTAGTATGTTTTTCCTGTTTCTGTTGGTTTGCCAAAAGCACTTGTTAACATAGATTTATATTCTTCTATCTGCCACTCGAACAAGACAAGAATGATTTATCTCTACATCTCACAAAATAAGGAAAATACTCGTTGTTAGAGTTCATTTCAAATAAAACAAATACTCGAAAGATATATATTTGAAATTTATCAGCCAATAAAGTCAGTCTAAGACGATACAGAATAAATAATGCAAAATTTACTATCAAATTAATAAATGACTATTTATTTCGTCGGATACAATTTTATTTCATTCAACCTCATATTTCAATTTGTCGAAAAGTTGAACGAAATGAAATAATTGAATGTCATTATAATTGCTAAAAAGCAAATATTAGGACAGACACAATCTGTCTGGCTGTGTCAGTGTATGTCCTGTGTGAGTCGTTTATTATATTGTTAGAAGCCATTAGCCTGTGCAAATAATTCGCAATTATGTAATGAATGCGATTTTATAATGGAACGAACGAAATATTTGTTGTAGGTGAATTATAATAATACGTACTTTTTGGTGTCATACACCATTATATGTATATGTATGCAAATGTTTGCTTTGGAAATCACTGATTTTGAAAGGTGCAAATGTAAAAAAGTCGATACCGTTATTGTATAATCAAATATTTGTTTTGAAATATTTTGTAAATTTAATAATAATTATATGTTCAATATTTTACTTACCATTTATTGAACTATATTCATTTCAAATTTATATAAAAAACAAGAAAAAAAATTATATATTGAATATAGATGTGAACAGACAAAAATTTTCTTTATGCGATATAATGTCGTTGTAAAAATATTATTTTGAAATTTTATTTTAATTTTTTTCGTTATTTTTAATAATTTCTTGCAACTTTTGGACCTGCCTCAAACAAAAACTAGTGAAGGAAAAAGAATATATTAAATACTATTACTAGACAATTTATTTAGAACCTTTACATAATTTAAAATCGTAAAATGTTTGATAGATTTTTATGAATTTTTATTTTTAATTGTGATCATGTATTTCAAATCATTGTCACAATGACCTGAATGGCCACATGATATTTTGATCTGTATTTTCAAATAAAAACAAATTTCTTCGCTGCTGTTTGATATCAGGCTGTCCTAGGTTAAAATCTAACCTGAAATTTTGACAAATAAAAATTATAAAACATAAATAAAAAAAAGAGTGCGCGTAAGGATCACACGCGATTGAAGTAAAACTTTTAATATTGTATGAGTAGGCAATTAAGATAAAAATAAAAAAAACATCTGTTCACGCCAAATTAGACGTGACAACGCTGCACTCATATTTTTCTAAGAAAATATTACATTTGCAACGACGCATAGGCAATTTGCATCTCAAGATTCAACCACAAAGGGTCCTGCTAGATACCTGAAGGCGGCACTAACAATGTAGTCTTAACCCGGTCGCCAAGCTATGCACATTCAAATATTCCAATATTATATCAATACTAAAACTTTATCATACAAACAGTGTAAATTATATTCTATAAATAAATAAGTGTAAATCTACTTGTTATCAATCAATATTTACATTTTAAAACGGTTGATAGAGCCACTAATTCTATCTGGTCCTTCAGCTTACAATCAACAAAAAACAACATCATATTTGAATTTTAAAAATCAATTATTAATAATCACATAACATCAATAACACAGTTTAAAACAACATCGATAGATTAATTGCTATCATATTTCATATGTGATATAATAGGTTTGTGATAACTAAAATAAGAGACATAAATTTTGCTTTGTAAACTATGTACATTTCTGGAGAAAACTGCATCAATAGTCGTGCCATATCTTGTGGTTGATTCAAATGGAGAATTATTCATTGTTAAATTAAATTTATTATTTAAAAAATCAATTAATGGTTGAGATTCTTCTGAACGAAAATTGACATTGAAATCTCCAGCAAGAATTAATGGTATCTCGTTGTGATTAGTGTTTAAAAGTTTTGCACCCTCATTAGAAAAATGAAGTAACTGCTGATGAAGAAATTTAATAATATTTGATATGTTTTTATTGGGAGAAATTTAAAGGACGTCTATAATTAATGTTTGATTCTGAGTGTTCACACAGCGGACAACTGCAATATCACCTACTTGTGTAATTTCATTAGGAATGTCCAGTAATATTGTTGGCGCAAGAAACTGCATAGGAGTGGCATTATGAAGAGTATCTGAACATGAATGATAGACAGCTACACCACCTGCTCTTGAGTCCGATCGTTTGTATTGAGTAATGCAGTAATAGTTCTGAATATCAATTCGTTCTTCATTATTAATACAAGTTTCCGAAAATAACAAAAACGTACAACGTTGTAGCACTTTATCTTGCAGATCAGGCAAATGAGCTCGTAAACTTTGGCAGTTAAAGGAAAGCAATGAAATGCCGTTCAAACTTATTATCTCACTCAATTTTTCTTCTTGTGTTATTAATCTATAAGTTGAAAGTCTTTGGAATTCAGTTTGTAAGTCCATTAATCCTGCTGGCCGTTTTCTACCATTATAAATTTTTTTGTCGTTGTTTTAGAAATGATGAACAATCCATTAATGCTGGTAACTCGTGATAATGCAACATATAGAAGCTGCTGATTATGTGTTTTATTGTATTCATATACAATTTTATCAAAAGTACCACCTTGTGATTTGTGTATTGTGAGTGCACAAGCAGACACTAAAGGAAAATGATTTCTTTTGACAAATATGATTTCCTGAGAATCGGCACAGCTGTCCTACTGATATTAAGAGTTTGAATATGATGTGCAGCTTTTTTCCTAATTTTGTTACCTATCTTACCAGGAAATTCAAACCATAAACGTAGAAGTTCATCATTATCGCCACGTTCTATGTACACTAATTTTCCTACACAACCATTAGCTAAGCCATCACTTACATCGATATTAGTTGTTATTATGTAAAATTTATTCAGAACTAAAATTATTTTATACGGCAAAGCCCCGGTATCAATAACCGATTTTTGTGAAACTGCTGACGAATGTATGATTGTTGATCTGTCGCATGGCAACCTACATAAATATCCGTGGCAGTAGATATTATTTTGTCTTCAACGAGATTCAATATAAATTTATTATATTCCATGACACATTTATTCTCTAAGAAAAGTCTTATTCCATGAGGACATAACATAAAAAACATGATTCAATTAATGCAAGTTCATATAGGGTTTAGCGCTCGACTTACGCGACATCAGCGCTTACGGCGTCGTAGTGTTCAACTTCACGTTGGCGTTTTCGTTGCATTTGTACGGATTTACACCCGTGTAGCCTAAAGAAATTTTTACACCCATATCGCGCCTAAAGAAGTTTTACTTCAATAACATAAAATGCAAATAAAATAACATGCGTCTGACAGTCTGACGCGCACGGCGAATCGTGTTCTCAACTGCGCGTGCTTTGCTTTTGCTTGCAATAATTTTGTTTGCGCACTTTGCTAACAGATTCGCCGTACGAATTCGTGCAAAGGAGACTTAGTGCATAAGTGATTGCGCTCAAAAGTATTCAATTTGCAGTCGTTTTGCCTTACTATACTAAGTCACAATACAAAAAAAATTACTTATTCAAAAAATTATTTAGAAGTTTCATTGTGTCAAAAATTTATTTGGTTGGCATTTTGTACGGAATATTTACTCAATGGAGCGCTTTGGGTCTGAACTTTTTTTTACTGTTTTCCAATTCGTCTGGAATTTTGGAATTAGGCTCATCTCACTCTCAAGTTCGAAAGTGAAAACAATTTAGACTCCTTTGCACTACCCGGGGGGATGCCATTTCTTTTCAGTGGTTTCAGTGGATAAAAGAACTAATTATAAAAGAAAAATGTTTAATAATGTTTTTAAAAAAAGTACATACTTTTCAAGTTACTGGCTACTGAAAATTTGTTTCTTTTTTGCGTTTTTCGTCGTTTTTTGCTAATATCTTCAAAAATATACATTTTAACGAAAATTATGTAATGAACAAAATTATATCAATAAAAATCCTAATAAATCGCTATTTTACAGTGTTCTAGGAACAATATTAAGTTAATTATGAAAATGGGTTTTTATAGTTCTCCAAATAAGCTTTAAAAGAAGTACTTCTGCGTGTAAAATGAGTGAGCTATCATGCAATTAAAAGACGCACACAATGTTTTTTTTTCATTTAAATCAAATACTTTTTGAGTGCCATTTCCACCAAAATTAAAAATAATCGTTTTCCATCTAGAATTAGCTTGGTTTGAGAGATTTTGATGGATTCTAGAAAATACCATAACATTAGTACAAACGATTTTCAAAAAACTCATGATTTCATAAAAAAAAATCCATTTAAAAAAAAACAATTTCTCATTATAATATCTCTGAAAGAATACGTATTAAAGTATATATATGAAAATTCAAGGTATTTTTCAGACTGATTATTGCTTTTTATTATTTTTTTGTTATACAAATATTGATAGAGTTCTAATTGTTTAAAGAGTGCGCGGTGGTCCAACCAGAGTGTCTTTCGAGCCCTTTAATCCTCCGCCGTTTCAAAATACACCATGTTAAAATCTATTTATTTACTTTAAACGATAATATAATATATAGATTTACAACAAATCGTTTAATATAGTTGGCAATATTTAGAAATGATTCAAAAAGTAAAGAAAAATATTACATATTTATATAAGGTGTAGCATGTAGGCATCCGAGTTATCGTTACACTATACGCTGGCTGTTGAAAAGCTTATTTTTGGTAAGATTTTTGCCCTTAGAATTTATAAATACCAAATGTAGAGGTTTAAATGGCCATTTAACGAAGTGTGATATAGATACCACTTATTTGGCAAAACTTATAATAGAGAAAGTTGTAGCTCATTTAATCACCTTTAAAATAGTATATTACAACTTATGATAAAATCAAAATTAAAAGAGTTATAATCCAATTAATGCGGGGGTAGTGACGAAATGCAAATTGTTTTCACTTCTCAACTTTAGATTAAGATTAGCTGGGCATACGCTTTTTTCCTCTCCATTTACTGCAATAATTTTGTTGATAGTAGGTTGACTAGAGCACATGTGAACAAAATTTGACAAATTAATTCACTTCAAATATGAGCTTAAGTAATAATGTATATTGAATTATTAGTGTGAAAAATGCAATTTAGATATTAAAATACTAAAAGCCAGTTAAAATATGGTACGAAATTATGAAAATTGTAGGCAACATTATTGAAGCAATTATTTTGGGTAGAAAAATTCAAGATGATATTGTACCTTGACCGCATGCTATATATTAATTTTTTCTGAATTTGTTATACTTTTTAAAAGATTTCAATTTTCAACACGTGTATCTATGCTATGACAATAAATACATGGTGATAAATTTAGAAAATCAATGTTTTAGCCGTGAATAAACAAAAAATCATTCATTTAAACATCCACATCTACAGGTATGTCTAAAAATATTGTATAACTCTTAAATTCAATAAAATAAATTGAGCTATTATAAATAAATTTGCTCTATAAATCGCAGTGTATAATTTTTAATATATAATTTTATTGAACATATTTTAATATTTGTTAAAAGGATAATTAAAGTGTTAACTGTGGGAATTGAGAATAATCATTTTATTTGAAACAGTACTACATTTAACATCACTCATATATTGGTGTAAATAGTAACTCAAAAAACAATAATGATTATTTTCAACTGAACGGTATAAGTATTAGTATAGGATATTAAAAAACGTAGAGGTGGGTACAGGACAACGTCTGTCGGGTCATCTAGTATATATATAAAACCCTGCAAATATTTATGACGTTAAAAAATGTAATAAATAAAAGTACTTTAAATAGATTGCTGCAAAGCGTTAAATTGAATTTTAAAGTATACCGATTTGCTGTAGGGTCTTGTATTGTTAAAACGTGTTTTTTATAATTTAATTTTGAACAAATTTGCCAAATATAGTAAATAAATCGTACTAATAATTCAAAAGTTACACGTAATGTAAGCGCAAAGTACATGTATACTTTATTTATTCTTATAACAACTACAAAAAATCTGTGGTACATTTTTCTATAGTTTTACAGTTAACTCCTAAATTATCTAATTTATCTTAAAACTATCTTTAGCAAGTTAAAAGATAATGAAATTATCTGCGTTTTTCTCTAATGTAGTATGCAAGTCTAAAAAACTTCCGTTACTTAAATATACAGTTAAATTAGTTGTGTACTATAAAACATCTTATACAGCCTGCACTTTATTGTTTTAAAAGTCATTTACACGTTTTCAATTGCATTTTAAAGTATACCGAGTTGATGTAGGGTCTTATATTGTAAGAAGGTATCGTAAATCATTCAATTTTGAATAAATGTTTCAAATACATCATTCAAATTAATTAATTTGTTCAGAAGTTACAAGAGATTTAATAAATAAATGCAACAACGAGTCGAGTCGATGTCGATTCGAATCGCGTCGTACTATATACAGTACAGTGGGTCAAAAAGTTTTATATGGTTAAAATGCTTGTAGGGTATCAAATGAAAGGTCTCGACGAGCACATCACGAATATCATAGTTATAGACCTTAAAAAACAATAGGGTTCCGTACTCTATACATTTAACAATAATCTAATGATTGTTCATTTTGAGCGCTATTTTAGAGTATGTCGAGTTACTGTAGAACATTACAATATCAGACAATATTTTAGATAATTTAATTGTGTACAAATTCGCCGAATACATCATTCACATAAATTGGAGGGTTTAAAAGTTACAAGAGTTTCAATAAATATGTGCGCAAACGAGTCGAGTCGAAGTCGAAGTCGAAGTCGATTCGAAGTTTTTTCGTACTATATACAGCACAGTGGGTCAAAATGTTCCAAAAAGTAAAATTGCATGTGGGGTATCAAATAAAAGGTCTCGACGACCACATTACGAATATTATACTAAAAAAACTTAAAAATCAACAGAGTTCCTTACCTTTTAACTAGTCACTTATTAACTTCCCGAAGGAGAAGTTTATGTTTTCATCAAAAAACCCGATTCGCTAATTTTATGTTTTCTCGACGTTTCAAGCCATTCTGAATCGAATGAGACCAAATTTGGAAAAAGTATGTGTGTGTGTGTGTGTGTGTGTGTGTGTGTATGTGAACAGATTTTTTGTCGTAAATCGACGTTTTCTCGAAAACGGCTGGGTCGATTTCAAAAATTTAAAAGCCATTCGATGTATCTCGACGAGAACTATTGTTTGTCAGTTTTGTGCGACGATCGGCCAAGCCGTTTCTTTATAAATGGCAGAAAAGTGAAAAATTTTTCGTCTACGTTTTAGCCCGCAATTCTGAATCGATTTTGAAAATTCAAAAACCGTTCGAAAGATATTGGTTGGGAATCGTGCTGATTAGTTTTTGGTAGAGATCGGCCGGGCCGTTTTCTTGTAATAAAGTTTTTTAAAAAAAAATTTCGACGATTTTTATGATTATTTTTTTGACGATAGATACCATAGTCTTCTAGATCATACTAAAATATTACGGTCCTACGACAACTGGTTCAGCTTTAAAAATTCGTCAAAGTTTGCAAAAATCAGTATGGTCTTTTTGGCATTTGTCAAAATTAGACTTTTGATCGACGTTTTCTCAAAAACGCCTAAACCGATTTTAGAAATTTAAAAGCCATTTGATGTATTTCGGTGAGGACTATCGTTTGTCAGTTTTGTGCAACGATCTGCCAAGCCGTTTCTTTGTAATTTGAAAAAAACTTTTCGTCCACATTTAAGCTCATCCTACCGAACGATTTTAAAAAATCAAAAACTGTTCGAAAGATATTAGTTGGGAATGATACTGATTAATTTTAGGTGAAAATCTACCGAGCCGTTTTCTTGTAATTAACTGTTGAAAAAAAGTGTTAAATTTTCGTCGACATTTAAGCTCATCCTACCGAACCGATTTTAAAATATCAAAAACTGTTCGAAAGATATTAGTTGGGAATGGTACTGATTAATTTTAGGTGAAAATCTACCGAGCCGTTTTCTTGTAATTAACTGTTGAAAAAAAGTGTTAAATTTTCGTCGACATTTAAGCTCATCCTACCGAACCGATTTTAAAATATCAAAAACTGTTCGAAAGATATTAGTTGGGAATGATACTGATTAATTTTAGGTGAAAATCTACCGAGCCGTTTTCTTGTAATTAACTGTTGAAAAAAAGTGTTAAATTTTCGTCGACATTTAAGCTCATCCTACCGAACCGATTTTAAAATATCAAAAACTGTTCGAAAGATATTAGTTGGGAATGATACTGATTAATTTTAGGTGAAAATCTACCGAGCCGTTTTCTTGTAATTAACTGTTGAAAAAAAGTGTTAAATTTTCGTCGACATTTAAGCTCATCCTACCGAACCGATTTTAAAATATCGAAAACTGTTCGAAAGATATTAGTTGGGAATGATACTGATTAATTTTAGGTGAAAATCCACCGAGCCGTTTTCTTGTAATTAACTGTTGAAAAAAAGTGTTAAATTTTTGTCGACATTTAAGCTCATCCTACCGAACCGATTTTAAAATATCAAAAACTGTTCGAAAGATATTAGTTGGGAATGGTACTGATTAATTTTAGGTGAAAATCTACCGAGCCGTTTTCTTGTAATTAACTGTTGAAAAAAAAATTTAAGCCGATTTTCATGGAAATTTTTTTGGCGATATACATCATGGTCTTATAGAACTTACTGTAATATTACGGCCTAACGACAAGTAGTTTAATTTTAAAAATTCGTCAAAGTTTGCTAAAATTATTATCGTTTTTTTTAAAGTAGGATTAATGAAGTATATTATTTACCCATTTTTTTGATTAAGTCGATTATTTACACATTTCGGGAAGTTCATGTAACTTGCCTCAAGGCTAAATACCAAACCAACTAGTTTAACTAGAACTTCACACTAATTTTCATTTTTTTCGTATTATATTAAAGTATAGCCAGTTGAGTTGCAAAACAACATTGTAAATTATTCAATTCTGAATAAATTTGCCGATTACATCATTTATATCAGTGATTTCCAAAGTGGTCCATATGGACCACCAGGGGTCCATGGCAACTTTTAAGGGGTCCACGGCGGCAAAAACAAAATTTGGGGGTCCACGAAATAAAAATGGGGGTCCACGGCAGTGGATTACAATACACCATGTTAAAATCTATTTATTTACTTTAAACGATAATATAATATATAGATTTACAACAAATCGTTTAATATAGTTGGCAATATTTAGAAATGATTCAAAAAGTAAAGAAAAATATTACATATTTATATAAGGTGTAGCATGTAGGCATCCGAGTTATCGTTACACTATACGCTGGCTGTTGAAAAGCTTATTTTTGGTAAGATTTTTGCCCTTAGAATTTATAAATACCAAATGTAGAGGTTTAAATGGCCATTTAACGAAGTGTGATATAGATACCACTTATTTGGATTCGATAAACAAAATTTTCTTTGAATTTTAGTTCTCTCAGCAACGAATTTGGACTCAAGTGATTTGAACTAAACTTTTAGACATTTAAATTACACAGATAATTTTGTGCTTTGGTGGACAGTAAATATAGATATAGTTTATTTCTGGGTTGGTTATTGAAGAAACTTGCTTATATGAAATGTTTACTGACAAATGTTATAGGTTTGGTAGTGCTTCATGATGTTTCTGATTATTATAGCAGTTCTACCGTCAGTTGTTCCACGTGGATTAATGTTGTAACTGGTTGCATGGCACCGTGCCTTAAGGCAAATTGCTGAAACTTCCCGTACCGTAAATTAATTTTTTTAAAAAACCTTTAAATTTTTTTGAAAACACTAAAAAAAATATTTGAGAATTTTGAAATTTCTGAAAAAATTTGACTTTTCTGAAAAACTAGATTTTTTTTATATTACGAAATTTTTTATATGTAGGGTAGGGCGAGGCTAGTTGAGCATAGGAGCAAGTTGAGCAATCGAAATATCTCGAAAACTATTCCGTTTAGGCATTATATGGCGGAAAGATAGAGGTTTGGGAGAAATAGACATCCCGCGATCGCTAGTGGCCGCTGGACAAATCAGTGAGGCTCACGGGCGTTTTGTTTATTTTGAGACCAAAAAGTAAAAAAGTCATTCATTACGAGTTTTTGTCTGGTTTAGTCAAATGTTATTTATTTTTAACCAGGTAAATTTTATTTTTCCATATAATTATAGTACTTTTAATATGCACAGAGATTCTGGGTATAATTCTCACGGTTTTTTTATAAACTCACTTTTATTTTGAAAATCCGAGTTGGGGTTAGTTGAGCATAGTTGATAAATTTGTTCTGTCACTAAGACAATTACCATTAACTTCCAGAAATTAATTATTATTTTTAAGATTTAAGCTAAGTCTATGAGTAATAATATAAATAAATAATGATTTTAAACAAAAATACTGAATATAATGATAAAATATTCCCTAAGATACGATATTGTTTTGTTGATTATACTTTTGATTAATTATTCAAAGAAAATTACTATAAGTTTTGTTTTCTCTATCAATAAAGACTATTAACATAGAACTGGTTATTAAAAACTAATTTTATTTCATCACTAATCGACATTGAACCTATGATTTCATTATAATCTCTTAGTGCTCAACTTGCCCATGGAGTACATTGAGCGTACTTGACTTTTTGCATTTAAACAGCTGTAACTTTTAAATTTTACTTATTGCCAAGAAATAGGTTTAACACTTTTGTTAAGCGATAAACAACAAATCCATTAAGCCGTATAGCAATTTATTGAGACTTTTCATTGAGGAGCTACATCCGTTTAAGTAAAAAGTTGCTCAACTAGCCCCGCCCTACCCTACTTTCAATTTTTCTGAAAATTTTGAACTTTTTTGAAAGCAATTGTGCTGCGTGGCTGTTTTAGAGAAAAAATATCGTAAGCATCGCATCGCAGTCTAACGGATTAAAATTTCTATAACATATCTGATAATTTGATATGCATTTGTCTAATGATCATTTTTGACCGCCAGATGGCACTTTTTCACTTTTTTCACTCATCTCTGAAACCGCTAGACGTGCCTTCGCAAAAATTATTATACTATATATAAAAATGTTCATTTTCGATTTTTTCGCGATTACTATAATTATAGTAAAAATCAAATTTTTACTTAAAAAAAGTTAGCAAAGCGTATTTTCGAAAATAACATATGATCAATTTGATGATGTATTAAAAATAATTATAATGCCGCTATTTATTACTTAAGTTTTGAAACTAAACTCATTATATATTTATCTCAGCAAAGTCCATTTTAAATTCATTTTATTGCTCGATATATTGAGTTGAGCATAGGACGATCTGTTAATAGTATCACAGATAACAAATATATGTTACGTGGTAAAAAGATACAATTTAAAAATACAATAAAAAACATTTTGTTCATAAATATTTTTTTCAAATCACAATTGCGGACTTTTAGTAAGAAATTGATTACTCGATTATATGTTACAATCATCTTTTACCATGCTATATTTTTTTTCGCATTTGAGACTTTTATAAAAGTTTGTTCAATTTTCTTCATAATTAGCTTGAAAAAATTACTATTGGCTTGTTTGTTTTTTTTTTTAATTTTATGAAATTAAATTCGCCTTTGGAATTTTGTATTTAGCAATTTTCTCATTCATAACGTTTTGTCACGAGACAATTTTGTAGATTTTTGAAAATATCTGGACAACGGTTAAAGTTAGAACAAAATTTCGTTAGAACAGAACTTGTAGCTTATGAAATTTTGAATAATTTTGTCTCAATACACATTTTTCCAAATGTATTTTTAACGAGATTTTCAGACCAAAAACTAAGTACAACACTATATGATTTGTTAATGAATCATTTTATATATAAAAAGTATATAAATAATTTATTGTTTATACTTTCTTTACAATTTGTTGATAAAATTAATAATACTAAATATAAATAAATTTATTATAAAACAAACTTAATCTACATATATTAGACAAGTTTAATAAATAATACCAAATTTATCCCTGCTTCACATTTGCGCACTATTTATTTTTTCTTTCCTTATCTTTGTTATTAAAATGATTAATAATCATTTATTTATAAACAAATGCAATCGTAGTTTGGCAAATGCACATGGTCATCTCCTGAACTAAACTCCTGAATTTTAGGGAAGTACTAAAACGTTAATTAGTGTATATTAAGTTTGGGGTAAACAAGGAAAGTGCATTTTGCCCTAAACATTACCCTGTGTAGATACATAAATTGTATAATAATATAGATACATTTGTATAATAGTTTCTAATGAAGGCAACATTTGATATCCTCGAAACGTTAGTAATATAAAAAATAACAAAAATACATTCGAATAATTCAATATGTAACTCCAAATTTATATACATAAACTAAATTACATGCAATTATAATAAAAAATGTAGTTTTTTTATCAAAATATCGCACAAATTCTAAAAAAATATTTATGTACAATTGTTCCTTATACATATATACATACATTATTAAAAAAAACTGCATCCAAAAATATCAATTTTCAACGATTTTACAGCTGTCCCATTTAAAACCGGTACGCCCAATTTGCACTTAACCTAAAACGAGGCCTAGATCCAGGTTGAGTGCAAATTTGGCGTACCGGTTTTAAGTGGGACATCTGTAAAATCGTTGAAATTTGATATTTTTGGATGCAGTTTTTTTTATTTATGTATATATGAATAAGGAAGAAGTATACATACATATTTTTCAAAATTTATTTTTTATTTTTATAAAAAACAATATTTTTATTATAATTGTATGTAATTTAATTTATATATTAATTTCGTGATATATATACAATTATATAAAGTGGACATTGTTAAAATCGTTGGTTGAATTAAGAATAACTTATGTAGTAAGTAATTATTGATTGTTTTTAGTAGTTTTTGAAGATATTAATGTTTTGTTAAGTCAAAACGTGCTGAAGTTTGTGTAAAATTGTAAAAAGATGATGTTTTGGTCAAAAATCGTTTTGAACTTGTAAATTTTGTTTTTAGGTATGAATGTGTAAGAAGAACTTGTTGGCAATACAATTTTCTAAGATTTTTATATGTAGCAAATTTTAGTTAGCGTAATTTGTTTAAGAGATATTTGGTTCTGAATATTAAAAATAATATTAGAAGTACTGAAGTAAAATATGTTAGATACAAAATTTTATATAAGTATGTTTATTTTGATTTGTTTGTGTTATAAGGTTTAAATGTGTAAGGAGATGTTGTAGGCAATTGAATTATGCATATTTTTTGTATTTTGCAAATTTTTGTTAAACTAACCGGTTTAAGAGATATTTGGTTTTGAATACTAAGAATAATATTAGAAGTACTGAAGTAAAATGTGGCAGGTACAAAATTTTATATTAAGTAAGTATATTTAGATTTCTGTGTGTTGAACAGTATAAATGTGTAAGGGGATGTTGTAGACAATGCAGTTTTCTAAGTTTTTTATATTTTAAAAATAAATAATAAAAAAATCAAAATATTCTAAAGTTGGAAAGTCTAGTTTTCATAAAGCTTTTAAAACTTTAAAGCTTTTAAAACTTTTAAATTACTATATATGAAGTTCCAGCAATTTGCTTTAAGAGATAATGCTTATTTTATTTTACCTCTCCTCCAAAATGTGGACTTCTAGGCCTAGAATTTGATACTCGTTGAGGTTTAACCAAGTTAGACATTTCATTGCTTTGAAGACATTGAGGTCTTCTAGATCCATACAATGCAAAATATAAATCTACCAGATCACAACGTAATCTTGTATCATGAGACAACATGCCACTAAAAATATAAATAAACATTAACCGTTGCAGAGTTATGTATTATATACAAATCTAATCTTACTTGATATTATTCCAAATTCTTTCTAACAAATCCTTCGTATCCCACCTATGCCTGTTACAAAAGGCGGTTTATCAATTAGCATTCTAACGAGAGCATGTCTGACCCCTGGGTCTCTATCTGTCTCTACTACATCTGAAAGTTTGTTCAAGTCATCTCGCCTGCCATCAACTCGAACAAAATCCACCAGGAATTCTAGAGCTGCCAATCGAACATCTGAGGAAAGACAAAATGTAAAAATGTGTTTTATAATAAATCAATCATTGACAATTTGAAACTACCTATATACTGTCCATATTCTGCATATGCCTTAAATAATGTAGGCCTGCTTGGCAAATGCCCATATTTTTGTAATTTTCTGATAACTTTCAAGCCAGACACGGATACTGTGTTTTTATAATAAGGCAGAACCTTTTCTAAATTTACCATTCTTGTGATTTCTTCCAAAACCAGTTTTGTGTCAGATTGTGGCAGATAGTGAAAACGTATATTATAATGATAAATAAATGAATATTAAGTATATATATATATATATATATATATATATATATATATATATCAATTATTCTAACCTGGTGCACCATAGAAACAACTGGTGTAACTGTTTCCCAAACTGTTCCCCTGTTGTTCTATAGTAACAATCTGAGTAATGATTTTTTAAATTATCATTGTATTTGAATAGTTCTATTAAAAATCTTATTACACCATGAGCACAAATGCCATGAGCATTTCTGAGACTTGTGGAAATAAAAATTGACAGTGTTACTTATACGGGTGCCCCAAAACCCAACATCAACCCCAAACAGGGTGATAGTATTGACCTAACTTGTCATGAATAAATTAAAAGTATAAATGAAGAAAAGTAATACGATATACGAAAAATGGTCACAATTTTACCAAAGCTCTAATTTGTACTTAAAAGCTCATAATTTTCAAATAACTTGAGATATTTTTTTGTTTAATCTTTTCCAGGACAGTTAGTCAATACTATCACCCCATTACGGCTTGATGTTGAGTTCTGGGACACCCTATATACATTTATGACAATCACAAATATTGTTTGAAAACAATTTTGAATGTCATTCACCTGCCATTGCAACAGGTATAGTTTTTTGAGGAAATAGTGTTGAAAATCAGTAAAATTATTCTGCCGAATGATATGAGCAGCTGAAAAAGACCCAAACATTTTTCTGAAAATAGCCAACATGGCTGGAGGCCCTGCCCAAGTGAAAACCATTGCATTGGCCACCTAAAACCATGTAATACATTTAATTCCATCTCGCACTAATATATTTGTTCTCACCTTTGTCAGCAGCTTTGCATCGAACTTTATAAAATGCTTGTTCATTCTCAATAGTGACAGTCAAAGCCATTCGCGAGGCAGGAGTTGGGTAGCGTTCCAATGCATCAATCGCTTCCATCTGAGCAATAACATCGCGCTCATGTCTCAACTGACACTGCCATTGGTAATCTGGCTGGTCGATTTGAGTTGATCTAAGTAAGAAGAGTCATCTCAGGATCCAGGCGAATCCAGAGAACTGGAGAATCACTGTAAAAGAAAAAATATATCAATATGGATATAAAAGCCAAAAATATAACTTTACTTTACTTACTCCATAGCGCTCAAATCCATATCAACTTCTTCTCCTGTACACAAAGGAATCTTTTTCATTTTATTTCTACGACTCTTGGAATGACAAGTAATGTCAGCTTTAACAACTGTATTTTCAATTTGTAAAGTATGTTTAAAAGTTCCATCAAGTTCTTGCAAAGTAACTAGCAATGGACCAACATATTTTCTAATACCTCTTTGACTAACTGCATCCTGTCCAATTTCCAACTCTACAGTATTTCTAAAAAGGAATTAAATTGAGAAAATTCATTTACTTTTTAATTAATGCAGAAAACAGATGGCAAGATTTCTGATTATTACCTTTTCCTATTAAAAACTGATGTCGGCGAAAATCTGGCATGTCCACCAGTCCTCACCCACTGATCAACAAAAACAGCCATATCTTTGCCGGTAACAGTAAATATAGCTTTTGTGAAGACATTTGTAGAAATTAGCATATGATGCCATAATCCACTGCCTTAAATATAAGAATATAAACAAAAATCATAATATGTAATAAGTTAATTAAATGTATTTTACCAATTTTCTGTGTAGAAGCATTCGTAGCCAAAGCTAATTGTTTGTTAAACACTTGCAGCAGTAATTCTTGACCAATCCGATGTTCCAACATTCTAATGACTAAATGAGCCTTTTTTCTCATTGCCTAAAAAATGCATTAATAAAATGCATCCAACATTAATAAAATGCGTGTGATCATATACCTGTATATACTTTGGTGACATAGTATGCAGACTTCTGGTAGGGAAATGGTGTACATTCTGTCCATTATTTTGAGCCACTGTAGCATGGTGATTGTCTCCTCGTCCTTGGGGCCCTCCAGCACCTGTTACAGGAGATGTGCCAGAGGCAGCGGCAACAGGAAGAGGTGCAGGCGCTTGGCTGGGATCCAAAACTATACCACCATACTGTTCTTCATAAGCCACAACCTAAAAGCCAGAACAATGTAAAATAATACATCAAAGTAATATGACAACATAATCTGTTACTTACATCCAACAATTCCTGTCTAACCCACTCTCTGTAATCATTATTTCCAAAACATTTCTTCGAGTACAACCCACATAGATATTCAGCAATTCCTTTATTGAGCCAGGTGTCAGACCAGCTCTGCATTGTAATGAAGCAGCCAAAGAATTGTTCAGCTATTGCTCGAGACATTGCTTTCCTGGTTATATAAGTTTGATCAATTATAGCTATGGAATGAAGCAAATGAGTACTCAGAATGCTCATGGTAGTGTAGGCAGCTACATCTTGAACAGTCTAAAAAGAATAAAAGGGGATTTATTTTACAATCTATAAATTAAATTAAATTCTAAAGAAACTTTATTCACCTCATCAACAAAAACTTGCTTATAACAAGGATATGGATATCTTGTAGCTAAAGTTTCCTCATAAAACTCAAAAGCTTCATGCATATATCGAACAGAGTTCTTCAATAATGGCATTAGTTGTGGTAGACAAAAGTGGGTCACTTCGTGCATATGGGGGTCCACATAAGTTTCAAAAGGTCTAGAATGAAAAAAAAAGCACAAAGTTATTGATAAATAATACAATATTGATATATCTAGTCCATACCCAACAGCTAAAGCAATATTAGGAGCACAAGCAGGTGTATTTAAAACATAATGGTAAGTCTTCCTCCTCATATCAGGCGTCATAGTAATTTCTACAAGATCACCACAAGAGACAGCTGTCATTGCTGCGTCAACAGTAAACTCAAGACTCCAAGTACAAGGCTCTGCATAAGAATCCACGCAAGGAAACCAGAGTCTTGATGAGTTTTCATGTGCATAGGTGTACATATGAGCTGCCCTCCAAAAAAAAACAATCATAAAAATACTGCCAGTTATATTGTGATTTTCTTTCACAAACCTCTTCCATGGTGCTTTCAGTTTCAGGCACAACAAAATGCAAGCCACCTTGAGGTTGCTCTAAAGAAAATTCTATTCCAACTCTTAAACCTCTACCTTCACCAATGAGATGGCTTGCTTCATGGGGCACATTGATAAATAATTCTCCTGCATTACAATCAGGATCTATATTTTGAGCAGCCGCTAAGTGACACTTGGAAAATACCTCCAAAGACCTCCTGGTAATAGAAAGGATATTTATCAACAATCCTACTAGTAGAAATTGATAATTATGGGTAAAAACATAGAACAACTTACGTCTTTGAATCATTTTTGCAGATATCCAAAAAGGGATCAAAATATTGAAAAGTAGCCTCACAATCGCCTAATGTGACTCTATAAATTCTACATTGCTTAGCATTTAGTTTAATGCTTCTCAAATTGTCTTTCAAAGGTACTATTGTCAATTCCACGAAGCCCTATTATAAAAATGAGTACACAAATTTTTGTAGTTTGATAAAATAAAGTGAAAATTATTTGTATTTAATATTTACAATTATGCTCTTCCTCTCGAAGCTAATACCAGTCAAACTTAATATTTGATGAGCTGTAAAATAAATATTTTTAATGAATTTATATATCTAAACACCTGCAAATGAAAACTTGGTCGACTACTTATAATTTAAACGGTCTGGAATTATCCACTGAACGTTCTTTCTTCATTTTTGACTAAATTAAAACTTAAATATACAAATTTAATATTAAAAAATAAATTTATTAAACATTATTATTGCAAAGTTTGCTTCTAGGTTACAAACGTCTTGTTGAATGTTGATATCAAAAGCCTTCCAGTGATGCCAATTCTGTCATGTCATAACAATGAAAATCGTAATGTATACATGCTGCCAACACAAGAACAATATAACGAAAATTTGTAAATGAGGCAAATTTAAAATTAACAATCACAGTAAGAGACATTAAATAACATATTATTGCTAATAAAATCGATATATAATTTAACTAAAACTACTAGATGTAAGTAGCATTTTGCCTTGAGGCAAGTTGCATGAACTGATATCACTAAAAAATCTGTAATTAAATTAATTATAATGCACAACCAAGTGCTTGTATGTCCTAAAAGCTTATGATCAATATATAAATGTGTACATCAATTTGAACAATACTAGAATAATCACAATAATTAGAGCAGGTTTACAGAAATAACCGTTTATAAATATTTCACTGGCTTTCACATGAGCACCCAAGTGTCTCTCATATACTTTATATTTTTGAGCTTTATGGTTATTTAAAGTTTTTGATGCATGAAGAGATTTGCTACATGTTTCACATTGATAAGGAAATTCTCTAGAATTGATAAACTTGTGTGCATTTAAAGCATCAGATTGTGCTAATGATTTATTGCATATTCCACATTTCTGAAGAAAATTTCCAGAATGATTAGTCATATGTTTTTTTAAACTATATACGGAACGAAATAGTTTGTTACATATTCCACAGTTATAAGGAAGATCTTCAGAATGAATAAGCATGTGTTTCTCTAATCAAATCAATCGTGTGAATGTTTTATCACATATTTTGCAGATATGTTGCTGTTTTCCAGTATGAGAGAACATATGCCGTTTCAAACCTTTTGGTGAGCAAAAGTTTCTGTTACATATATTGCATTTGCAAGCAAGTTCTCCAGAATGAATTGGCTGTTCTCTGTTATGAGCAATATGTTGTATGAGTGTACATATGTCGTTTCAAACCTTTTGATGAATGGAAGTCTCTGTTGCATATTTTGCACTTCAAAAGAAGTTCTCCGGCATGAACTGGCAGTTCTCTGTTATGAGTCGATCTAAATGGTGTCTTAAAGCAAATGCATTATCACATATTGTGCATACGAAAGGGTTTATAGGAGCCTGCATTAATTCCTGTTTGATTTCTTCCTCTACAGTTATTTTAGAATTCATAAATCTTTCCAGACATGTTTCTCCATTCTCTGAACAAGATTCAGACTTAATATCCTCTTCATTTTGAGGATCTTCTGCTGAATATTCTAGTGGTTCAATTTTAATCGAGGTAGTTTTTTCTTCTGACATGATTAGATATTTTACCTGATTATAACAGAGAAAACAGTTGTGTACTAATTAATCATGTATTTTAATCAATGATATTAAATTTAACTAATTTAAGGTGATACTTGCAGCATAAGGTTAGGAATTTTTCCCGTCGTAACATTTTAGAAAGAAATGTTTTGATATGGTTTTGATAATCATCTTCAATCTTATCATCTCAACAGGAATATTTTTATAAATTACTTTTATTTTTATAAATTACTCCATTTATGTATAATGTCTATTTTAATGTAATGTAAATAATAGAAAGTTTATTTTGTACGTCAAAATAATCGTCATGTCAATGTTGGCCACATTGCCGCCATGTTAGAATTGTTCACACGCAAAGAATCCTCAAACTGTGATGGCCAAATTGGTATCTTTAAACAAACTTATACCTGCAATTATTTAAATTATTACATATTGTGTACGTCTCAAGAACGCCTAATACTTTATTCCAACCTTTAGTGAATTTCTAAAAATCATAGAACTTCTTGTCCTTTTCAGGAACGCCCTTTTTGTAAGACTTTTTGTCTTGTTCTAGTTTGCTCGTCAGTACAGTCCTTTTCTTTTTTTATCTTGTTATTAATTGTTATCGATTGTATTAATAATTCTATTATTTATACATATGAAATTAACAATAAAACGTTTATAACAATAAAACTAATGGAATACACGTGTAATGTCGAATTTAAATTAATTGTTCAACACAACTGATATATGTTCATCGGAAAAAAATTCGATATATTATTAATTAAAGAAGTAATATATCAACATCAAGAAATACACTTCAGGTAAAATTTTGAAGAACTGTTTAGTGTGCAAGAAAAATGACAAAAATCTAAAAAAGTGGATATTTTATACAAACTTCGTTTCCCGGAGAGAGGGTGGCTGCATATGCTTGAGATTTCCAAAATGAAAGAATCATAGTGATTATACTTATAAAATACTAAACTTTAAAAAGAGGTATATACTGATTTGAAATTTAAAATATTGCAGACCGACACGGGTAAAGAATTCATGTCTAACGATTTAGAAATGTAAT
>NW_020536836.1:0-90049 GCF_003426905.1 Ctenocephalides felis
TGAATGCAGGTGATATGTTTTTCTTAAATATAAGGATTATCCTTATATTTAAGAAAAACATATCATATCATATATGAAATGAGTAATAATACTGACAATATTTTCAAGATTAATAATTACCTGTTTTAATGCCATATTATTACTTAAAAGGCTGAATTAGATGTTTAATTAGTATAGAAGAATCAACATTTAAATGAGAAATAATTATAAGTAATTTCATGAATTTCTTCTTAGATTGGAATAATTAGAAACAAAAAATGAATTGTTGATCTAATACATTCCATTGATTTTAAATTTCTAAAAATAATTATTTAATGTTTATTATAGGTTAATAATATAATATTAAATTAGTATTGCTTGTTATTGTAGATTTAATTTTTTTCTTAACGCAAAGGCTCGTTTTACGAAAATGTATATATAGTTAAAATAGTGTGTATAGAAAATTTACATACAGCTAAGAATTTTAAAATGTAACTTGAGTTGAGTCTTAGAAATTTTTACTAAACAGCATATAAAAGGTGCAAAGCAATGGTTTTAAAGGTCTTTTTGAAAGATTAGGTTTTGATTAGTTTTAAGTATTTTGATATCAAACTGTATATATGTAATAGTTATAAAAATAAATCTATTTTATTAAATGTATTGTTTTTTTAAGTTCTTTTGATGTCTGTTCGCGCCGATTCAACAAAATCCAGGTCTATGGAATTTCATTGTTTAGTTTCAAATGCTTGTCAGGTGAGCAATTTATCAATAATTGTTGAATTAAATCATACTAAAAAAAAACTTCTTCAAATCGACCAAAAATGGTTTAAATAAGAATTAATTTTTAGAGTTTTAAAGAAATTCATATAGGTAAAACATTAATTTCAGTATCTGTTTAGTTTTTTTTTTCTTCAAATAACAATTAATATTTAGTATTAGATTCAATTTCTAAAGTATAACTGTACTTTTTATTTGATTTATAGATTTAGTGGAGAAAAGTTATATTGAAAAAAATTATCTACTTAGAAGAGGAACCAGTGCCGACATACTTTTAGTATGATAACACAAGAGCTATATGACAAGCATCATAATGAAATGGTTAACAATGTTATATGTAAATAAGCATGTGTTTAAAAAATAAGTTTTTATAATCACAAAAATGTGAATAAAAACATTTATATAAACAGCACTAAATGAATGTCAATCAAACTCTTAAAAAAAGCTTAATAATTTTTGCTTCTTTATTTTTTCCTTCCCATAGAGACGATTTTAAAAAATTGAAAATATCATTAGTTTCTCGTAAAGATCGGCGGGGTCGTTTTTTCGTAATCAATTGTTAGTTTTTTGAGGATTTCATTAATATATATATATATATATATATATAGCTCATGGTTTTAACCAATATCTTAAAAAATCATTAAAGTTTGAAATTAATGTTGACGATTATTTACACATATCGTGAACATGCAACTTGCCTTCAGACAAAATGCCACTTTCTCCTAGTTAAAACTCGTTTTATTAGCAGAACATCGATTGGTGATTGAAAACTAAAAATAAGACAACTAAAAGGAGACTATTCAAATAACTGTTATTAAACGGATATAATAATACACAGTGGCGTAACTATAGGGTGGCGTGGGTGGCAAAATGCCATGGGCCCCCGACCTAAGGGGGCCCCGGCCCAGGAAACCGAGACTCGGAAATACCTTTTTACACTGTACAAATTTTTTATTTTATTTAAAACTTACATTTAATATTTTTTAAATTCAAAGTCGGAGTTAATTAATTCCTAGCCTAATTATTCAACTAGGCTTGCATCGAACTTACATTCGGCCGAATATTTAGTTAGTTAAAACCAAAGGAGTCGCTGCCGCACAGCGAAAGTATTGTGTTTTATCTTTTATGCGATGGATCTGCATCGGAAAATCTTTAGTTTATATAATATATCAAGAATGAATTAATGAATTTATTATTGTATATATAATAATTTATACTTTATCAACTTTTAAGATAAAAAACGAACACGTGAAAAACTCTTTTCTCAACATTAGTAGCGTGCCTTCGCGGGCCTCGTATCAAAATTTGTTTGGGGGCCCCCTTAAGAAGAAATTTTTTATCACAATATATTTGCGATTTTTTTGCGATTACTATAACTTGCCCTACGGAGAGTTAAAAATACATATATTAGAAGAATAGTTATTTATCATTCTAATTATTTTTCTATCTAATTTTCTATAATTTTCCGAGCTTTTCATAAATGATCCAGATAAAAATATTCTCATCTTATTCGAAAAACTGAATTATTAAGTGATCTTTAGATTCTAAAGTTTCTGTCCCTGGGAACAATAGTGCCAGTCTGATAGACGTTTCTGTCCTAAAGTTTTTACGTATTTTTTTTAGTTTTAATTTTGAATTTCGTTGTATTCGTGAAGCACATACAAAGTTTTAAAATCTTTTCAAAATATTTTGCAGCAGAAATAAATTCTTTTAAAGCATTAGCTTACAAGTTGAAGTTCAATACCGCTCGATTACTACGTCCAAGTTATTTAATTTTTTATAAATCATTGGTTTGCTTTAGATATTTCTTACGCTCGTTGGGCCATTCTGAATCGAATGAGACCAAATTTGTGAAAATATGTATGTATATGTGTGGGCATGTGTGAACAGATTTTTTGCCGTAAATCAACGTTTTCGCAAAAACGTCTGGACCGATTTCAATAATTTAAAAGCCATTCGATGTATCTCGATGAGGGCTAGCGTTTCTAAGTTTTGAGCGACGATCGGCCGGGCCGTTTCTTTGTAAATCGCAGAAAAATGAAAAAAATTCCGTCCACGTTCTAGCCCGCAATCCTGAATCGATTTTGAAAATTCAAAAACCGTTCGAAAGATATTGGTTGGGAATCGTGCTGATTAGTTTTTGGTAAAGACCGGCCGGGCCGTTTACTTGTAATAAAGTTCAAAAAGAAAAAGAATACGACGATTTTTATGATTTTTTTTGACAGTCGTAATTATAGTCTTGTAGATCATACTAAAAATATTACGGACCTACGACAAGTCGTTTAGTTTTAAAAATTCTTCAAAGTTTTCAAAAATTAGTATCGTTCTTTTGGCATTTGTCAAAATTAGACTTTTGATCGACGTTTTCTCAAAAACCCCTGAATCTTTTTCAGAAATTTATAAGCTTTTAGAGAATACTCGGAATACTTTTAATTACTCATAAATTAATTTATATTTTATTGATTAAGTCGATTATTTATACATACCGTGAAGTTCATGTAACTTTCCGCAAGGCAAAATACCAATACCAACTATAGTTAACTATAGTTAAATCATAAATTTTTATAAAGATTGAACGTCACTACTTAATCAATAAAATTAAAAGAAGAAATTGTTAATGGAAGATTATGTAATAATTAAATTTAAGAAAATGGTATTTGTTTTAAATTTTTATTAAAAAAATACGTTTTTTAATTTCCGTTTATTCTAACGTTGAATATATTCACTAATATTTAATGTTTGATTTTCAAGAAATATTAGGTTTTATGTATTTTTTGGTATTTTTATAATATTACAACTAAATTATAATTATACATCTAGATCAATACTTGACTTTTCTGCCTTTTGTATAATTTCATAATTAAGCCATAAAGCATAAAATATAAATTAGTCGAAGTTGGCTTGCTAATTGTGAATAAATTCATTAAAAATTGTTTTAGCCAATAGTAAAACAGCGTGTAAATGACTATTACCGCTTATTAAACAAAATTAGATAAATTAAAAATTGAGTACCACGATAGGGCCCCATCGGAAGACTTTGCCACGGTCCCCGGAGGATCTAGTTACGCCACTGGATCATTCATTCATTCATGAAAGCTCTCAATATAAATTTTATGCAATGATGTAAAATCAGATGGAAATTTTGTATGAATTTTGAATACATATAACAAAACGTAATATTTTGTAAACTCTCACAAAATCATCATTTTTAACTTCCCGTAGGGCAAGTTATAGTAATCGCAAAAAATCGTAAATGAAAATTTTTATATATCTTTACGTTTCAAAGGTTTCTGAATATTTTGGCATACCTTATAAAAAATAGATGTATGTGTGTGTGTGCGTGTGTATGTGTGTATGTGTGTGTGCGGATACAAATTTTCGTCGACGATTTTGGGAACACGGATCAACCGATTTGAATAATTCAAACATTCGATTCGTATTGATAAGGAGACGTGCTGATTAGTTTTTGGCGGAGGCAGGTCTAGCCGTTCCGAAGATACGGGGCAAAACGTGCCAAAAACGGTAACTCAGTTTTTAAGAGAACGGAGCGTCCGATTTGAATAATTCATAAAACATTTTATTTTTATTGATGATTTGTATTTGAAGATGAAGAATTGATCAAATTTTCATGAAGGCAGGTCTAGCGGTTTCGAAGATCTAATGAAAAAAGTAAAAAAAATGCCATTTGGCGGTCAAAAATGGCATGTGAACATCAAATTATCAGATATTTTATAGAGATTTTAACAATAAGTATAAATTTTGTTTACATTCCTATGGGTTCCGTACCAATGTTTATCCGTTAGACGGCGACGCGGCGCTTACGCGCTTTGACATTTCGTCTCTATGCAGTTAAAGCAGTACGATTGCTTTAAAAAAAAGTTCAGAATTTCCAAAATATGTCAAAATAAAGAAAACTTTTTTTTTCAAAAGTTGTTTTTTTCTAAAAAAGTAATTTTTATCAAATTTATAGTTTCTCAAAAATCTATTTTTTTCGAAGTAAAATTTTTTCAAAAATGTTAATCGCTTTTAAAAAAATAATAATTTTTGGTACGGGAACTTCCAGCAACTTGCCTTAAGGCACGATCCCACGCGCCTCACTAGTTAACTTCCCGAAGGAGAAGTTTATGTTTTCATCAAAAAATCCGATTCGCTAATTTTATGTTTTCTCGACGTTTCGAGCCATTCTGAATCGAATGAGACCAAATTTGGAAAAAGTATGTGTGTGTGTGTGTGTGTGTGTGAACAGATTTTTTGCCGTAAATCGACGTTTTCTCCAGAACGGCTGGACCGATTTCAAAAATTTAAAAGCCATTTGATGTATCTCGATGAGGACTATCGTTTGTCAGTTTTGTGCGACGATCTGCCAAGCCGTTTCTTTGCAATTTAAAAAATAGTGTTAAATTTTCGTCCACATTTAAACTCATCCTACCGAACCGATTTTAAAAAAATCAAAAACTGTTCGAAAGATATTAGTTGGGAATGGTACTGATTAATTTTAGGTGAAAATCTACCGAGCCGTTTTCTTGTAATTAACTGTTGAAAAAAGTGTTAAATTTTCGTCCTCATTTAAGCTCATCCTACCGAACCGATTTTAAAAAATCAAAAACTGTTCGAAAAATATTAGTTGTGAATGGTACTGATTATTTTAAGGTGAAAATCTACCGAGCCGTTTTCTTGTAATTAACTGTTGAAAAAAAGTGTTAAACTTTTCGTCCACATTTAAGCTCATTACCGAACCGATTTTAAAAAATCAAAAACTGTTCGAAAGATATTAGTAAGAAAAGTAAAGAAAAGGAAAAGAAATCAGGTTTTAAATAAATAAATTTTTTACAAAAAACGATTTAAAAAATAGTTTTTTAAATATTTTTTGGTAGTGATTTTTAATATCCTTTGCTTTATCTTGGGATTTAAATGCAAGTTGTGCCGAATATTTAATATATTCCTTTTAAAGGTAAATAGAAATATTTTAAAATTACACAATAATCCTAAAAATACAAAAGTCTTTAAAATACAAAAAGGAATAACAAAAAACATTCAAAAAAATATTTTTCAATATTAGAAATCGGATTATAGCTATCTATTTGCCGTACAATTAGATTACATATAAACAAATCAAGAAAGAATGTCATGATAACTGCATCTTTGTGATGCACATTTATAACATATGGTTTTATGTGTAAAAGACCTGATTGAACAGCAAATACATAGCATTTTTACAAGTTTTAGTACCAAGAAAGAAGGATAAAATAGCATTGACATAACAACCCTATATTATCATTTATGTTATATAAAATCATGACAAATAAAATAGGCAAAAATAGGCATATATAATATGCCATCCCAGTGAATAAGTTGTTAAGTCAAAATTCAGCAAAAATGTTTTAAAATCGCAGCATTAACTATTTCTCTAAAAATAGTTATTAAATTGAAAAACTATTGGTTAGGAACAAAAGTTAATAAAGCACTTTATATAAAATTCAAGCCATTAATTTCAAAAATGCAATATTACATGAGTAATAGAACTTAGATATTATTAGCAAAATAGTGAAAATTGACTTAACCACTTATTCAACAGGATGACAGAATTATCCTAAAAAATAGAGACTTATATAAAAATATTTGTTAAATCTATAAAATACTTATACCAATCACAACAATAAGTACAAGTAAAACATTGCAAATGTTTAAATAGCTTTCAATAATTCATTTCAATTGTATCTTCTTTACTTCAGTCTTATTTTATTGTTCACGAGCAAATGGACTGATTACAATTTTCTTTACCATTATCACAATGTCCATTTGTATCTGCTAAAATTGAATGATTGCAATTAAATGATCTATTGTATTCCAAATTTACAATTATACAATTACCATAATGTCCATTTGTATCAGCCGAAACCTCCTTCTCCTTGCTTGAAGCGTTTTCTTTATTTTTTGCACTTTCTCGTTTACGTTTGAGCAAGTCTTTTAGAGTCTGATAATAAGTAGAATCATCTGTATCTTCGGAATCACCATTGTGAGTCTTGTATTTACATATGGGGCACGTTTTGGGTTCCTTTATGGTGTAGTACTCTGTGAAATTGTGGCAGATGTGCAGTAGAATTTTTTTGCGGAGGAACCCTTTGATAATTTGTTGATGATGGTTTTTTTTAAAAGTGTAACTGGTCGATGGTACTGGTTCTAATGAAGGTTTTTTTTACAGTTTTTTTCAAGACTGAGGGAGGTTGTTTGCGTTTTTTACTAGCAGCTGGTGTCTTGCTTTTTGTACCTGTGGTTTCAACAGGTTTATTTTCTAATTCTTCGAACAATTTGTCAATCTTGTCTTCGACATTTGAGTTATCTTGAAGCACTTTTGTTTTTTGACGTAACTCCATGTTCACATTATTTTTAATATCCATTATAAAAGCTGAATAATTATAATAAGTTATTCAGGTAATAATTATAACGTAATAATTAGTATATTAATTTAAGAAGAAAATTACGAAAACGAACAGACACACCGACTTTTGTGCAAGTTAAAATAAACGTCATGGCGTTGCAGGATTGCAACTATCAAAGTTAAAAACAATGGATTATGCAAATTATGGATAAATTAATTATTTTCAAAAATTATGATAACTAGGTGTAAGTTGGATTTGCCTTAAGGCAAGTTGTATAGGCTATTCGATAAAAAATATATAAGAAAAGGAAAAAACAAAATAATGTTAGCGATTTTGAAAATTCGCGCCAGGGCGGAACGAACTTCATGTGGTCGCCATGTTTGTAATATAAAAATGATCGAGAAAGTAAGAATTCTGAAACTTGAGAAGACAACACCTAAATTGAAATAAAGAATCTCGTCGTAAAACAAATAGTTGTTGTTGTTATTTTATATGTATTATATTAACATGAAATTCTATTTCAGTTAGTCAGGGATCGTTCAAGTATTACGTAAGCAGATTTATTACAATTATTCCCGAAGGAGAAGTTTATGTTTTCATCAAAAAATCCGAATCGCTAATTTTATGTTTTCTCGACGTTTCAAGCCATTCTGAATCGAATGAGACCAAATTTGGAAAAAGTATGTGTGTGTGTGTGTATGTGTGTGTGTGTGTGTGTGTATGTGAACAGATTTTTTGCCGTAAATCGACGTTTTTCTTTCCAAAACGGCTGGACCGATTTCAAAAATTTAAAAGCCATTTGATGTATCTTGATGAGGACTATCGTCTCTGTCTGAGTTTTGTGCGGCGATCGGCCGGGTCGTTTCTTTGTAAATTGCAGAAAAGTGAAAATTTTTTCGTCCACGTTTTAGCCCGCAATTCTGAATCGATTCTGAAAATTCAAGAACCATTCGATAGATATTAGTTGGGAATCGTGCTGATTAGTTTTTGGTAAAGATCGGACCTCTCTTAAGCTAGCAAGACCAAATTACAAAATCGCATCGATCGGACCTGTTGTATTATTTAGCACTTATTTTGCACTATTTTGCACCACAAAAAAAAATTTGTACTACGTGCCGTTTAAAAAAAACACGTGGCGCTGCTAGCTTTAATATTAAGCTAGCAAGACCACTTTTTGTTTTTGAAGAAAATAAATAAAATTTAACGGAAATTGATTAATTCGAATTTGCACTAATTTGCACCACCAAATTAAATCAAAAAAATTGAAAATAGCTACTAAAATCAATACCCCATTACGCTCGTCCGCCTAATATGATACTTCCATATTAGAGCGTTTTCAACGTACAAGTTCAAAGTATAGAAAAAAAATTAAACCAGCAGAATCAAATGAAACTAATACAATAAAAACATTATAATATCTAGTATTTAAATAGAGATTTTCAGATTTTGCAACCACTGCCCTTCCCTCATTAATCAACCCCAAATTGTATTTACTTCCATATGGAGCGTTTTCAACGTACGAGTTCGAAGTATAGAAAAAAATTGAACGAGCAGAATCAAATGAAACTAATACAATAAAAACATTATAATATCTAATATTTAAATAGAGATTTTCAGATTTTGCACCACTGCCCTTCCCTCATTAATCAACCCCAAATTGTATTTACTTCCATATTGGAGCGTTTTCAACGTACGAGTTCAAAGTATAGAAAAAAAAAATTGAACGAGCAGAATCAAATGAAACTAATACAATAAAAACATTATAATATCAGTATTTAAATAGAGAATTTCAGATTTTGCACCACTGCCCTTCCCTCATTAATCAACCCCAAATTGTATTTACTTCCATATTGGAGCGTTTTCAACGTACGAGTTCAAAGTATAGAAAAAAAAAATTGAACGAGCAGAATCAAATGAAACTAATACAATAAAACATTACTAACATTACAAACATTACAAATACATTAATAAAGCAAATAATAAAACAGTATATACTTCAAAAAAAAAAAAATTAATTAGTTTGGTGCTTTTTTGAAAATATCATTAATGAAGGAGTTATCTTCACAATGTGTTTTAATTTTTATTTCTTTTTTGTTTTAAGCCATCATACTCCAACCAGCTGGTACCACCTCTTAAACATATTCCAGTATAATGGCCAGTTGCGCTTCTACTAATACTTTTGTATGATACTATTCCTATTAATTCATAGAAATTGTTATTATACGGATTAATAAAATTTTTCTTAATGTCTTTGATGCAAGTTTTTTGAACAACTTTACTCGTCGAGTAAAGGTCAAAAACTATTATGTCACCTGAAAAAAGGGCGTGTTTTAATTTTTTTTTACATTTTATTATTGAAAAATATTTAATTATTGATTAATATTTTAAAAGCATTATATAAAATTTGGGTTAAAATTTAATATTTTGAATAACTCACCTGTTCCGGAAATCACTTGCTTCTCTGACCCTAAACAATTATCTCGAATACATGGACGTTCATTCAGATTTATTACTTGTGTGATAATTTGGTCAAAATCATCGGATATTTTAGTATTTTCAAATGAAACAACAGGCCATTTTTTGTACCGCGGAGTACATAAAAAATTACAAGTAGTAGTTTCTGCAAAGCTTGGAGTTTCATTTAAAAGAACACCCGCTAAATATCCGACATTACTCTCACAGTTTATTATTCTGAACTGCCCTATATCTGATGCATTATATTTTTTGCAAGTAATTCACCCCGCTGCCTATATGATGTTTGGGTGATGCCATTTGATATGACATCAATAATTAATTTAAATAAGGGAGTTTTCTCGCATTGTCTTCAAAATATTTTAAAATATGGCTATTATCTTGTCCTGCGGCTAGTAACACTTGGAACAAGCTGTCAAAAGCGCATGTGTTTATTATCTGGTGATCTATTTTATTTATTTTTATTTTATTGTCTTAAGCTAATGTCGTTTCCATTTTTCAATATAGGCAGCTTGGGCGCTTTTTTGCTAAATAATGCATCGGTTATGATATGGGCATTTTTTCCCTCCAAATATAATGACCCTGCACGATCTGCTTGTCCACCCCAATTTTCTCGTTGTCTACTTCCCATCATAATTTTTGTTGTTGTTTGTTTTGAAGTCGTGCATCCAATGCATACACGAGCTTCTTCGCACATATATTAAAAATCGATAAGAACAATAGAGCACTTCGAATTGAGGTGGACATAATTTGGCAAATTTGGCATCTGCTTGTCAGTGGTGCAAAATCTGAAAATCTCTATTTAAATACTAGATATTATAATGTTTTTATTTATTAGTTTCATTTGATTCTGCTCGTTCAATTTTTTTTCTATACTTTGAACTCGTACGTTGAAAACGCTCCAATATGGAAGTAAATACAATTTGGGGTTGATTAATGAGGGAAGGGCAGTGGTGCAAAATCTGAAAATCTCTATTTAAATATTAAATATTATAATGTTTTTATTGTATTAGTTTCATTTGATTCTGCTCGTTCAATTTTTTTTTCTATACTTTGAACTCGTACGTTGAAAACGCTCCAATATGGAAGTAATACAATTTGGGGTTGATTAATGAGGGAAGGGCAGTGGTGCAAAATCTGAAAATCTCTATTTAAATACTAGATATTATAATGTTTTTATGTATTAGTTTCATTTGATTCTGCTGTTTTAATTTTTTTTTCTATACTTTGAACTTGTACGTTGAAAACGCTCTAATATGGAAGTATCATATTAGGGCGGACCGAGCGTAATGGGGTATTGATTATAGTAGCTATTTTCAATTTTTTTTGATTTAATTTTGGTGGTGCAAATTAGTGCAAATTCGAATTTCCGTTAAATTTTATTTATTTTCTTCAAAAACAAAAAGTGGTCTTGCTAGCTTAATATTAAAGCTAGCAGCGCCACGTGTTTTTTTTAAACGGCACGTAGTACAAATTTTTTTTTTGTGGTCAAATTAGTGCAAAATAAGTACTAAATAATACAACAGGTCCGGATCGATTTTGCTAATTGGGTCTTGCTAGCTTAAGAGAGTAAAGATCGGGCCGGACCGTTTTTTGTAATAACGTTTTTAAAAAAAAAATTTCGACGATGTTTATGATTTTTTTTGTGACGGTAGATACCATAGTTTTTTTCTAGGTCATACTAAATTTACGGCCCAACTCGTTTAGATTTAAAAATTCTCAAAGTTTGCAAAAATTGGTATAGTTTTTTGACATTTGTCAATAGACTTTTGATCGACGTTTTTTTAAAAACGCGCCTGAACTGATTTCAGAAATTTAAAGCCATTTGATGTATTTCGGTGAGGACTATAGTTTGTCAGTTGGTGCGACGATCTGCCAAGCCGTTGCTTTGTAATTTTAAAAAAAGTGTTAAACTTTTCGTCCACATTTAAGCTCATCCTACCGACCGATTTTAAAAAATCAAAAACTGTTCGAAGATATTAGTTGGGAATGATACTGATCAGTTTTAGGTGAAAATCTACCGAGCCGTTTTCTTGTAATTGACTGTTGAAAAAAAAATTTAAGCAGATATTTAGAGATTTTTTTTTTAGCGATAATACCATGGTCTTATAGAACTTACGAAATATTACGGCCTTACGACAAATAGTTTGATTTAAAAATTTATCAAAGTTGGAGAAATGAGTATCTCTTTGACATTATTAAAATTAAAATTAGATCTATTTTGGTATAATGATAGAATACTGGTCTTGAACATAATAAACCATTAAAGTCTTGGAAACTGGTTCAATTATAAAATTATTCAGTTTTGAAAATTTGCTTTTAGAAAATACCTCGTTTCAAAATATTCGTTCGTTTTCAATTATGTGTAATAAATCCACTCGGAATACTTTTAATGATTCATAAATTAATTTATTTTTTATTGATTAAGTCGATTATTTAAACATATCGGGAAGTTCATGTAACTTGCCTCAAGGCTAAATACAAACCAACTAGTTGTATATAATTTTCATCATTTCGATTTGATGAAAACCTGAAGCTAAAACGTCGGAAATGTTTGGAAGAGGGTACTTATCATCAATAGTTGTCATTAATTTTCCGATAATCTACAACTATCTCCATTTCTTTTTACCTGATGCATCTAATTTTTAGGAACTACCCCAATTGGTGAGGAAACGGTGAATTACTGTGTTGGATTATTTGCTGTTCTAACATGTCATTTATTATCTTTTAACTTCTTCGCGATGTACATGAGGGTATCGATAAGATTTTGTTAAATCGGAATTTCATCTGTTGTGCGAATTTTATGTTTTACTTGATTTGTGAAAGTTAATTTATCATTCGGCTTATGAAATATATCTTTGAATTTTTGCATAATTTGAAAATTTCAACTCTTTCTTCATTGTTCATATGATTTGTTCGGATTAAATTTTCTATATCGGATGAATTTATTTTATTGTCAATTACTTTGGTATAAGTTATGAAATTCGATTTGATTAGTTAATTCTGCGTTAATTGGTTTTGTTAAGGTTAAATTTATTTCATTATCGTTTAAATTATGTATCTCGACGATGGCTTCAAAATTATGTGATAATGTAACTGTCTCTGGGATAAAACAATTAGGAAAATATTGATGTTTTACTAAAATTTCTCCTTCTTTGATATTTACGGGAATTTTATATTTCTTTATACACTTGCTAGGAATTTTTGGATAAAAAATTATTTTTTCTGGACATTCAAATGATGTAATTTTAAATTTACGTTCGGTAATATAAGTAACTCGTTATTTAGATCTAACAATGCTTTTAATTTCTTTAGATTGTCTATTCCTAATAAACCATTAAATGTTTCGTGAAAATTGAATAAATGAAAGGAAAAGTGTTCGTTAGTGTTGAACTCTCTAAAAGCAGGAACTTTACAAGCAAAATTTTCTTTGTATGACCAGTGGCGTAACTAGGCCATCCGGGGCCCGTGGCAAATTCTTTTGATGCCCCCCCCCCCCATCAGTAAAATCAAGTGATTTTAATTTAATTAAAATAAAATCGAAACTTTTCAACGTGCTGATTTAAATGTTGTATATATCCATGATTTGTAATGAATTGTATTGAAAATGAGTAAATCTGCTTCGACATTCATATTTCATGGTTTTAAATCAAGAAATTATTTAAAATGTATGTATACAAAAATTAAAAAAAAATTAAAATGTATAAGTACAAAAAACAAACATAAAAAAAATTATAACCCAAAATTAGTAATTTAAAAGTACATATTTTATATAATATAATATGTTTTTATATTATATTATATGTTATATAATTTATTTATATAATAATTTATAAGTACTTGTTTTGAAAATCAAACATAATTTTTTGTGTTTAAACATTGTAATACATGAACTATAGAAAGGAATTTTTTATAACTGAATTCAACAGAGAAAGAACATAGTACTTTGAGGTTAAAAATAATTATTATATAACCTAACATTAACAATCAATTTTTCGCGTGTTTTCTCAACAATCTAATCCTTTTTAATACTTTTTGAAGACTTCATATTCGTCATATACTCGTTGGCCCTTTTTGGTGAACAAACCTGTTGAAAATATATATATAAATTTAGAATGAAATAAAAACAACAATTTAATGTCAATAAATTATTTATTAAATAAAATCTTTTCTTTGTGCTTTCTGTTCTGCAAAAGTGTCTTATAACATCATCAAAATTTAATAAACGAGCCATAGTATTTTCAATAGACAAGATAGCCAAGTTAGATAATCTGTGTTGTCCAATAGAGTTCCTCAAATAGTTTTTTTATTAATTTTAATTTTGAAAATGATCGTTCAGCACTAGCTGTAGTCACAGGTATTGTAAGAAATAATAATAATGCAGTGCACATCTCGAGAAAGCTGCAGGACATAAAATGGTTTTTAATTAATAATAAATTGGCTAAGTCTTTAATACAGGAACATTTTTCTGTTTCGTCTCTGAATGTTGATCGAAAACTTAAAATTTCTTTGTCAAAAATTCAAATATATCCTTTTTATACACCTTAACAAATTCTAAAGCTTTTTTCATTATTTCAGTAACATTTAATGCATTTAATGTTAAAGGCTGTAAAATACTGAAATTTGAAATAAGTTCATTCATTGGATAAAAACGCGATTTGAGTTGGTTAATTATGATGTCTAAAACTCGATAAAATATGTTCACTTTGAACAAACTTTGATTTTGGATTTTGAAGACGCTCATCTTCGCAAAGCTCGCCAAAATGTCGTTTTACCTTCCTCTGACGAGCTTTAAAAAAACTCAGGAGTGATGGACCATTTTTCTGCTACGCTATTTGCTTCTAGTTTCAGATTTTCAAAGTCATGCCGATACTTTTCCAACTCTTCCATGCAAATTTTCAAGCGTTTTAAAGCATTTGAAAGATCGGCGTCTTTAGATTGGAGAATTGGAGTGCTTTAGATGCTGCATCGATGATTTGTAGGATCTTACAGTGGAAAACCAGTAGCATTACAAAATTGAAGTTTTCGATTTTCTTTTTAAGTGAAACAGCTTCATTTCTTTCATCTGGTTTACAATTGAATAAGATTGTTTTTGCTAGTGCTTTTTGTACTTCAACAAAACGAACTTTTAAAGCAAAAACGGCATCATAACGTCCTGCCCATCTAGTAGGGTTCAATGTTTTGAGTGTTACTGCTGTTTCACTTTCGCTATTGGATATTAAACTTGATAAAATGTTCCATCTTTTAATGCTATGACCAAAAAAAATTATAAATTCGTTGAACTGTTTCAAAAAAAAATTGCATATCAATAATCTCTCTCACTTCATCATTGAGTACTAGATTCAAGTTATGAGCAGCACAGTGCACATATACGGCATTTGGCTCGACATCTTCTATTAATTTTTGAACTCCGCCATAAGTCCCTTTCATTGTATTAGCACCATCATATCCCTGCCCTCGATACTTATTAAAGGGATATTTTTATCAGAAATAGATTTAATAATTTTGGGCCCCGTGACCTGGACAAAATAAACTTCTTTAAAATAATAATCTTACATTCCTCGCGTACTTTTTTAACGAGTATTTGGGGCCCGTGGCCCGGACAAAATAAAACTCTTCAAAATAATAATCTTACATTTCTCGCGTACTTTTTACGCGTATTTGAGGCCCCCGTGGCCTGGACAAAATAAACTTCTTTAAAATAATAATCTCACATTCCTCGCGTACTTTTTTAACGACATTAAATTTCATTGAACGAAGTTTTCATGATTTTTTTATATTATTAATGTTTCTTACGGACGTTGGGGGCCCCCTGGTTCGGGGGCCCCGTATATTTGATACGGCTGATACGGCGGTAGTTACGCGCCTGATTCTTACGAAAACATATTTTTCAAGTGAAATGAAGTATTAGAGTATAATGTAAAAACAATATTTCTGAGCACGCGTCCTCTTGGGCCGGGGGCCCGTGGCTTTTTGCCACCCACGCCACCCTATAGTTACGCCAATGTGTATGACGCAAGTGCCGTTCTTATTGTACATGGATCTTCGTAAATAAAGTTATCAAAATATTGTACTGCTATCCTTGGACAAATAAAAGATTTTGTTGATCCGGTGTCTATTAAAATTTTCATTTTTGGATTTTCAATACTTATGTAAGGTAATTCATTTTGAAAAACATGAAATTCAATTATGTTTTCGTTGTTGATTGGTCGGTATAGCAAAAATTTTCATCTTGCTGGTTTTCTACTAAAGGTTGTTCGTCATTTGTGTTTTCTATATTGAAAAATCGATTTTGTCTGTTAGGGGTCTGTCTGTTGTTAATGGTTGAAACACCACTCATTGGTTGCCAGTCAGTACGTTGCATTGGTCTTGAGAATTGCTGATTAACGTTATTGTCTCTATAATTTGGATTTTATTGTTGTAAATTTCGATTAAAATTTTGTTGATTAAACTGAGGCGGATGACTTCCATTAGATTGATAATTATTATAGTGTTGCCTGTTTTGATTAAAATTATGCTTAGGAAAATTTCGATTTTGATTTTGATTAGGAAAATTTTGATTTTGTTGGAAAGATGAGTTACGATTTTTTATTGTGTCGTTCAAACTGTCTCCTATTACTTTGTATTGGGTTTTGGAAGTTAAAATTATTACTTCTGATATGATTTATGTTATCGTCCTTTGAAATTACTCGCAGGGCTTCATTTAAGGAACAAATATCGCGGCTTCTCAATGCTGTACTGTACGGTTGTTTTACATGAAAGAGCTGTGAAAACTGTTAAAGCACTGTAAAAAGTTATAAAATATTAAACACTTATAAAAGGAAACACATATTTACTATCAAAATTACTACTTTATTCTCTCACGGCTCAATTCAGAATGAATCCTAAAAACGGATATAAAAAGAATCTAGAATAATTTCACAATGGTACCAATATATAAAACCTAAAAAATATTCACTTAGTACATAGTAAAGAACTAGATGGCGCTACTGTTAATATGAATATTTAACATCCTGCGGGCGCAAAGAAAGACATTATGGGTGCGTTCGACTTGGACGCTTACGCGCTGTGAGCGCGCTATCATCGTTCGACTTGGCGCTGTGAGTGTCACAGAAGTATGTTCGTAGCACATATTTTGCGCTCAAACGTGCTTACGCCACGGAGGTGAGGCACTTGAAAGTGTCATGGCCGTTTATCAAAATGAATGCATGAAATGCATAATCTAATCCTAATTTCATTCATTCTTAGTTCAATAAGTACGCGAAAATGGCGAGCTGTGCATTACAATTATTTTTAATATTGATATTAATATTAATTAATTTTAAATTTAATTAATTTTGAAAAATTTTAAATTTTAATTTTAATATTAATATGAATTAAGCATAAGCAAACCAAATTTCATTTATTTATTAATTGCTAAATTGTTTATAATCCCGCTGAATGATCCAGAAAGTAATAATATTTACACAATTACCGTTACCGCCAGTTGCCGCCATTTTGATGCTCATTGACGCTCACAGTATCCAAAACGAACGGAATTTAGTTATCGATTCTGAGCGCTTATCGGCCAAGTCGAACGCTAAAAATTCGTGCTTATAAGCGTGAGCGCTCACAGCGCGTAAGCGTCCAAGTCGAACGCACCCTATGTTACATGTTAAGGTGCGTCCACACCTAACGAACGAACACGAACGAACATGTCGAACAAGAAAATACGAAGAAGAACAAACAGGAACACGAACGAACGCGAAAAATTCCAAACAAACACCTCAAAGCAGTGAGGGCTTGAATCTTTTTATTCGAGGATGTACCGTAAAACGTCAGATTTATTATTTAAAGTAGCGGGAAAGAGTAAAATTATTTAAAGTCATCAAATTTACAAAATTTGTCAATAACAGCAATATCTTATAATAAACACAACATAAATTAATGCATGAATGCACATTTTAACATAAAAAAAGAAAAATGTTTGTCTACATTCGTGGTAGCGTCCACACTGCACATACGAGTTCAAACATAAACGAACAATTCCCTTTGATGTACCGACAAGTTGCGGAACATTGCTCGCCATGTTTGTTTATGTTCGTTCGTGATCGTTGTGGCGTCCACACTATTCTGTTGCCGTTCGTACTGGTACATTCTTTATGTTCGTTCGTTAGGTGTGGCGCACCTTTACATGTCAAGTTATTCGCTCCGAGCGTGACTGCAGCGCCGTAATAAATATGAACTAATTGGGGGTATCAGTGTGTGGTTTTCATGGGTTTTACATGTTTGTTAAAGAAAAAAGATATTAAATAATTGTTATAAATAATAATAAACAAGATACAGTAATAATGTGAACGCTGAATGTTTATTGAAATTATTAAATTTACTTCAACGTACTTAAAACATAGTTAAGTATAATGATTAATTAAATAAAGAAATGCAGTAAATAATTTTAAGGTTAAGTGCCTCAAAGCTTATGTCATAATCTCGGAATAGTTCTTAATAAAAACAATATAATAATGATAAATAGTATTTTATCAATAGAATAAGTAAATAATAAATTAATTTACTCATTTTTTTGGACAAACTAAAGACTTAAACACTATTATAAAGACATAATTTAGACATTATTATCAAAGACAAGACCCATCAAATAAAATTGCAGGAAAAAAACTACATTAACTTTTCGAGACTTGTAAATTGAAGGAAATATTGTTGACCAGTAGGTAGGACTCAATACCTCGACCGATTCACTGCAAATGCGATCATAGGGCTTGGGAACCCACGGTGATCCATCAACACTACAAATATATATTTCGCATAATTTCAGCATTGTATTAATTAAACTGTTTGCAAAATAAACATTTTTTCGCTATGTGATAACTTTTATTTTTCTTTTAATCATAAAATTACAATTATTATATAATAAAATGTAATTAATATATAAATAATAGTTATACATAATCAATATACAATATATAAATATGTATTTTTTATTATTTCAGGCTTGTATTAATTACATTGTTTTACAAAACATTTTTTTAGTAAGCATTAAATTTTGATAATACAACAATTTATTGACTTATAATTTTTCTTTTTGCTAAACATAACAATTTTACAACTATTCATAATACTCCAAATGGTATTTTTATAACAATAAGGTTATGATACTTACTTTATTCTTCTAACCGCTGCGATCCACTTTTCCCGTTGATTTTCTTTCCACTTAGCTGTACAAAATGTATAGAATTTGCAGTCACTTTTTCTGCTGGTATTTCTACAACCCACTACACAACAGATATGGTGGCTCATTTTTAATTATCTTATTTAAATTTGAAATAAATAAATATTTTATGTGTTTTTGTTTATAATAGCCCCTTCTAGTGCTTCAAGTTAGCCACTACGAACGCTTCGGTCGATTTGACTTCCCCTTCCATGCCTTCGCACATAGCCAATACAATGTCACAAGCAAATAACTATAATAATACATTTTTAGTTACATTAATTTAGACTAAGATATATATACAAACTTAGTGCTAGGTATTTCATTTGACAGCTAAGTATAATATGAATTTTATATTTTATCATATTGACATAGTTTACTAAACTTCAATAATGTGTCAACTTAACCTAATTCTAATGTTAAATTTATTTATTGGTTTTAAAAAATTAGTCTTAAATATCTCATTTCATTAATAAGCTAGACTCACACACTTAATTATTGTCTATATCAATTAGAGGTATCAATTTCACAATAGGTCGCACATATAATCCTTGAGTGGTTTTGACTGTGGCCACCCAAACCTTGCCATCTTTGCCCTTCGTGACGCTGACTATCCGACCTGCTGGCCAGTGTAATGGTGCGACATGGTCTTCTTTTATTAGGACTACCATATCAACTGCTAGGTTGTCCAAGGATGCTGTCCATTTGCCCGCTTCTGTAGCTCTGCTAAATATGACGTGGACCACAAGGTCCAAAACCTATCTCTCATCGCATTTAGCTGTCTATGTATGTTTAATTTATTTCTTAGGGCAGTACGATCTACTACGGGTTCAGGAATAGCAGTCATAATATCACCTATAAGAAAGTGACTAGGGGTTAAAAACACAGAATCGGTGCTATCATCATTTAATGGGATAATGGGTCTTGAATTCATTATGGCTTCTACTTGATTCAAGAAAGTTAAATAGTCTTCATAAATTAAACAGGTTGAACCAATAACCCTATTTAAATAATGCTTCATTGTTCTAATGTTCCGTTCCCATAGTCCTCCAAAATGGGGTGCATGTGACGGTATAAATTTCCATGTTATTCCAATGGTTGACACACTCTCAATGAGTTCTTTCTTATTAATATTATTTTTAAAATACTTATAGAGTCTATCTAATTCATTACTGGCGCCTACGAAGTTGGTTCCATTATCACTGTATATGGTTTGGCACACACCTCTTCGTGACACGAAGCGTTTCAATGAATCCAAAAAGGCTGCAGTTGATAATTCCGTGACTAAGTCTAAGTGTACTGCTTTAGTGGACATGCAAATATATACCACTATGTACGCTTTTATTCTTGGTGCTTTGCGCAGTCGGCTCGCTCTCAACTCAATGGGACCAGCATAATCCACACCTACAGCAAGAAACGGTCTTTTACTTGTCACTCGATCAGCAGGTAACGATCCCATTAGCTGTTGACTTTGTGCTGCTTGAAAGCGCCTACATATTGTGCACTCTTTGATTATTCCTTTGATGATGTTTCTTCGATTTATAGGCCAGTATTTTTGCCGTATATTAATCAAGATGGCTTGAGTACCAGCATGTAATAATCTTACATGCTCCTGTCGCAACAGCAGTCGTGTTATGTAATGTCTCCTTGGAAGAATTATTGGATGTTTTTGCGAGTATATCAGTGATTGGCCTAGTCTCCCACCTACTCGTAGAAGTCCTCTCGTATCAACAAAAAGAATTAAGGACGAGACTATTTTAACTTTCAAATCTTCAAAGTCAAGGGATGATCCTTGCTCATTGTTCGAAGTTGTTTTGGTTTTAATTTGACTCTGTTCCAATTCTTTTGCATACTGAAATAAAACATCTGCATTATATAGATTTTCTACAATTTTTTCACCCTCAAGTGTATCAATTTCGGTATCATTATAATAATTATACATCTTTTCAATTTTAGATTCAAGAACTGATGACTGCTCGTTTCTTTCATAAAACTGCTGCTCATTGAATATTCTGTGATCTGTGGGTTTGTTTCCTTTTCACATGAAACATTACTACTGTGGAGAAATCCTACCTCATCTTCAAATAAAATATTACTACTGTTAAGAGATTCCACCTCATCTTCCAGTTCATCTTCATATTCAGAGTCATAAGATTCACAATCAGAACTTTCAAAATCTGTGTCATCGAATATACTCTCGGTATCTGAATAATCAGAATCATCATCTAATCTTGCAACAATGTCTGGGACTAAGTCAGGCTTATGTCCTAATTGTAGTGTTGCTTTGTTCCCTAAATGTTCCTCTATGCTAGCTAAAACATCAAAATGCAAATTGAACAAAATTTCGAACTGTTCGGCATGTTGTCCTGGTTGTAGCAAATTTAATTTTCTATTAATTTTCTCCAGCTGTTTAAAATTCTCTATTAGCTTTTCTTTGCGATAAATTAGCCCTAGAATACTATCGCCGGATTTGAAATTTATTGCATATTTTCGGATAATAATCATTTTAGATTTTATTTCCGCCCTTTGATTAATCAAGGCTTTGACCTTCATTTTGTTGAATTAGCTTCTTTGTGCTATTTTTACTGGCCGCCAATAAAACTGACCCAAAATATCACTTTTTTATGCTAAATATAAATGGAAGAGACTTCGTCCAATATTTTCAATTGGTTGCTATTAAAACTAACCAAATAAATATCACCTTGAATGTACTCTTGTGATTGATTCTGTGCTTTATACCCGAATTATGACCGCGTGTTAAGGATGCTATATAACCCGAATATTATTTTACCTATGCCCTAGGGTATTATTAAACATACATAAGTTTTAACAATGCTCAAGATGGTTTATAAATACCTCGTGGTTTTGCTATCCAATCTCTGCGTCGTCCTCGTGGTAGTTTGCTGCAATCGGCCTGTGTGTTTTTGTTTATGATAGCGAAAGGCTCCTTTTTGTTCTGGTATGTGGACTGTAGTTTGGCACTGATTATTTTTATTTTAACACCGTCGGTAAGGACCAATGTATAAAGTTATAAAATATTAAACACTTATAAAAGGAAACACATATTTACTATCAAAATTACTACTTTATTCTCTCACGGCTCAATTCAGAATGAATCCTAAAAACGGATATAAAAAGAATCTAGAATAATTTCACAATGGTACCAATATATAAAACCTAAAAAATATTCACTTAGTACATAGTAAAGAACTAGATGGCGCTACTGTTAATATGAATATTTAACAAGCACTTTTATGAAATCTATCGCAACGGTCGTTTAAAATATCAGCATTTGTTACGTGAAGACATGTATAATTATTATAAATGCTTATTAATTCTTCAAATCTTTCATAGAATTCGTACACGGTTTCGTTCGGTCCTTGGCGCATATTATGTAAGTCAAAATAAATAGATGTATCATCACGTTGGTCAGAAAATTTAGTAATTAAAACTGTTATCACGTCGTCTATTTCTCTTGCATTTGCGTTTTCTACTGCTAGTTTTGCTCTATCATGTAATTTTGTTAAAATCGCGCTTCGTATTATTTCATTCTGAACACACGATGTATTCGCCCTGTCATAATATCTATTTTTAATCTCTCTTATTCTTAATATAAAAGAATTTAATTCTGAGGGGTTACCTCCGTAATGTGGGATGGTATCAATCAGAACATGATCGAATTTTGGTACGTTTGTAAAGACATTTCTGTTAATTTTTTTATTAAACCTTCTAATTCAGAGTCACTACCACTTCCATAAACTAACTCTCATACGCGGAATTATAATTTATTGAAATGGTTCGTAACTTCTTTTAACAAAAATCTTTGAAAAACTGTATTGAAAATAAATTGTATTACTTATCTTTAGGATTCGGTTCTAAGGATAGGTAAGGGGATCTATCAATTTATTTCTTCTTAATTCTAATTAAATTGTCTCACTCACCTCTTGTGGTGGCTTTTGCTTTTTCTCGTCAATAACGATTCGTTTGTGATTCACTCGATTCACACTTGTTGCACAATTTATTCAGTTTATAACTCTAAATGATTAAAATCAATGGTTTCCTCGATGGATGCCTGAGTTATATCCTACCGGCTGCGCCAGTTATATTTTTATAACGTAGGTTTTATATAAAAATAATATTATTTCACTTTATTACAATTACATCATTATATTTTAATACTTTATTATAATAAAATTATACAATTAATAATATTGTATTTGAATGTTAATTAAAGAATCCCAAATGAAAATCAGAGCGCGTCCTATATGGTTACATATTTAGTCTAGGACACTTTGATTATAAAACATATTGATGAATGGTAAATATATATCTTATTGTTGTATATAATTGGAAGTTAAGATTATAAAATATGCTTATGCTATATGATTGAATAAGTAAATGTATATATTATTAATATATATAACTCCTGTGAGAGCTTAATAGTACTATGGTGGGCGACCACATGGGAAGATTAAGTTCTGCAATTTTTAAATAATTAGTATTTTTGTCTACAAATTAACAATTAATTTTTTCTGGAAATTGTTAGTTTGTTTAATACATTATAAATAAATCAACCTATAAACTATTTTACATTAAAAAAACTAAGATGTATATTCCTTATTTAGAGTGTTTTAAGTATTTTAATTAATATGTCTGTTTTAAAAAAAATAAATGTCTGATAAAGAAAGCCTAGAATTTTAATAAACAGTTATTTTTTAATTTTTAATAAAATTGAAATTTATAATTATATTTATTTTTTAAGTTAAAAGTTATTTGAATAATTTTTTAAAAAAATATTTAATAAATTTTTTAAAAGAAAAGAAATATTAAATTTCTTTATTTTATTTGTAGGAATAAAAGAGTTAATTATGTATATAAATAATTTATAAACTATTACATATAATAATTTATAAATATCCGATTCTATTTTTGTCGTGGATTTTAACACATTTTGATGAATTTAAAAATAACAAGAGAAAGAAAATACATAAAATAATTTATTTACCCCAAGGAGAAAAAGTAGAAATGAAAGAAGAAGAAATAACAAATAAGGAAAGATTGGTAAGTAAGAAATTTTTTATAAATGATAAGAGAATATATAGTTTTTATAATAAATTCGATAAAAAATATGATAAAGAAAAGGAAAAAACAAAATAATGTTAGCAATTTTGAAAATTCGCGCCAGGGCGGAACGAACTTCATGTGGTCGCCATGTTTGTAAATATAAAAATGATCGAGAAAGTAAGAATTCTGAAACTTGAGAAGACAACACCTAAATTGAAATAAAGAATCTCGTCGTAAAACAAATAGTTGTTGTTGTTATTTTATATGTATTATATTAACATGAAATTCTATTTCAGTTAGTCAGGGATCGTTCAAGTATTACGTAAGCAGATTTATTACAATTATTCCCGAAGGAGAAGTTTATGTTTTCATCAAAAAATCCGAATCGCTAATTTTATGTTTTCTCGACGTTTCAAACCATTCTGAATCGAATGAGACCAAATTTGGAAAAGTATGTGTGTGTGTGTATGTGTGTGTGTGTGTGTATGTGAACAGATTTTTTGCCGTAAATCGACGTTTTCTCCAAACGTTTTTTGGCGATATACATCATGGTCTTATAGAACTTACTACAATATTACGGCCTTACGACAAGTAGTTTAATTTTAAAAAATTGTCAAACTTTGCTAAAATTATTATCGTTTTTTTTTTTAAGTAGGATTGATGAAGTATATTATTTACATATTTTTTTTTGATTAAGTCGATTATTTTCACATATCGGGAAGTTCATGTTACTTGCCCCAAGGCTAAATACCAAACCAACTAGTTTGTTTTTATTTTATGACAATTATATGGATATCATTACAATGGAAAACTTTCCATTATTTTGTATTCTATTTTATTTCTCACTCTTATCTTATGTTACCATATTATAATTATTATATTTTTGGTTTACTCTTTAAATGATGAAATTATGACGAGCATATAACTAAATGTCTCATGTTGATACATGAAATCACTGATTTTCAATTCAATAAACATTAATTCAATAACCATTTGCCCAATAATAACCTTACTATTCTTATTACAGGGATGTTATCAGAAATGATTTGATATAGGCATTTGTGAACATCAGGTGATTTTGTGTAGTTATCTGAATCAGGTATGTTTTAATTTTTATAATTTTGATTTACTATTTCAATGATGATACTATGACAAGCATATAACTAAATGTCTCAATGTTGATACAAAAAAATGTAATATAGGGATAACATCATAATTTGATTTTAAATTATATTATAGTGTTGAATCATTCTTACAAAAATTTACAATCAAAACAGTTATTTTTTATTTTAATTTATTCTGCAATATGTTAGATAAAACAATGAGTAGAGATTGTCAACAATATAAAATAATACAACATTATAATTTATTTTATAATGTTAAATCGATTTTACAATTTTTTTTAGATTCATTCAATATTTGTCAAGCAAAGAGACCTCGATGCGAAATACCCATATGTTTTACTTACTATTTTGAAGTTCTAAATTATTAAATATATCATCTCAAAAAAAACTGCCTAAAATAAATTATATAACTACTTTTATATAAAACAAACGTAGTGAGCATTATTATAATAACATATTTATCAAAATTAATGCTCAGTGCACATGAATGTCAGTATTTATTGTAACATATTTTCTGTCAAGCTTTTATTGTAAGGCTAACTTATTTAAACATTTTAGTTTTAGCACTAGCCATGTCGGAGGAAACAATTATGTCTATGAATGATCAGGCAATTAAAATTGAACCACCAGAATATTCACCAGAAGACATTAAACTCGAAATGGAGGATGGATTTGATGATCATGATGTTACTGTTAAATCTGAATCGTGTTCTGAAGATGGTGATACGTGTTTAGAAAGATTCATGAATTCTGAGGTTACAATTGAAGAAGAAGTCAAACAGGAGTTAGTTGAAACATCAACTTATGAATGTGACGTTTGCAATAGTGGGGTACGTCCCCATGAATGCGATATATGCAAAAAGAAATTTACACTATCAGGTAGTCTGAAACGTCACATGCTGATACACAGTGGGGTACGTCCCCATGAATGCGATATATGCAAAAAGAAATTTACACAATCAGGTCATCTGAAAAGTCACATGCTGATACACAGTGCGGTACGTCCCCATGAATGAAATATATGCAAAAAGAAATTTACACAATCAGGTCATCTGAAAAGTCACATGCTGATACACAGTGGGGTACGTCCCCATGAATGAATATATGCAAAGAAATTTACACAATCAGGTCATCTGAAATTCACATGCTTATACACAGTGGGGTACGTCCCCTGAATCGATATATGCAAAAGATTTACACTATCAGTCTCTGAAATTCACATGCTGATACACAGTGGGGTACGTCCCCATGAATGCGATATATGCAAAAAGAATTTACACTATCAGGTCATCTGAAAAGTCACATGCTGATACACAGTGGGGTACGTCCCCATGAATGCGATATATGCAAAAAGAAATTCACATCAGGTCATCTAAAATTCACATGCTGATACACATGGGGTACGTCCCCATGAATGAAATATATGCAAAAGAAATTTACACATCAGGTCATCTGAAAAGTCACATGCTGATACACAGTGGGGTACGTCCCCATGAATGCGATATATGCAAAAAGAATTTACACAATCAGGTCATCTGAAAAGTCACATGCTGATACACAGTGGGGTACGTCCCCATGAATGCGATATATGCAAAAAAGAATTTACACTATCAGGTCATCTGAAAAGTCACATGCTGATACACAGTGGGGTACGTCCCCATGAATGCGATATATGCAAAAAGAAATTTTCACAATCAGGTCATCTGAAAAGTCACATGCTGATACACAGTGGGGTACGTCCCCATGAATGCGATATATGCAAAAGAAATTTACACTATCAGTCATCTGAAAGTCACATGCTGATTCATAAACGAGAGCATTCCTATAAATGTGAAGTATGTAATAAGGAATTTACTCAATCGAAGGATTTGAAGAGACACACATGGCACTTCACAGTCAGAAGCGTGTATGTTATTTCGAGCATTTAAGTATTATTTAAATTTAAAGTATATCTTAGATGGTTTTTAAAGTAATATAAAATTAATTTTCTAATAATTTAACCCAAAATAATTTTTATTAGTAGTCAAATAAAAATAATAACTTTTATATCAATTGTATTGTTATTGAATTCATCTAAAATTTTTTTGTATAAAATAATATTTTTGAAATAAATTGGTTTTAAATTTGGTACTCAACCTAAATGATGTGTAATAAATTATTTTAGTTTGAACATTTGTTTATAAATTATGTCTGTATCTTAAAAAACTTAAATAAAAAACGATAATTAAAGTGTAATTTTAAAAATAAATATGATATCGATAAATATGTTTTTGATATTTGTCAAAAATTTCAAAATAATTACAAATACTCAAAAAAAAAAAAATAATTGTATTTAATAACCAAAAACTCAAAAAAATTCTTATTTTCAAAAATACTAAAATAGTAACTCACTTTTAAATTGTTATCTTTGTTACATAGCAAAGTCATATAGATAATAAGTTAGATTGCAAAGAATGATTAAAGATTTAAATATTATATCTAGTATTTTATGTTTAAATTGTGCTAGTAAAAAACATTCAGAAGAATATACTCTAGCTAATAATATTCTTGTCTTTAAATATCTCATTGCAATATTTATGTGCCATTAATTAAATTTATTAAAACGCATTTATTAATAAAATATTGTCTTGAATAAGGGGCAAAGAATAAAAAGCCTTTAGTATTTAAATAGCCACTGTAAATATAAAGTTTTATAATTTTACGAATTTTTATTTAAAATTAAAAATTTTTATTAGGTTATAAATATATAACTGTTTTTTTATTAACGTAAGGCATGTTTATTCTAGAATGTAAAAGAGTCAATAACATTTTTCTGTATATTTAAATATCAAAACAATTTTTTTATCATTAGTATTTATCTTTATTTAAAAATACATTGTAACAGCAGTATTTTAAAATAAAAAAAATAAATAAAGCGAATTACAAATCGTAACGCAAAACCAATATGTTTAAATAATAATAACCATTCTTTAGTTAATTTAGTATAAATAAAAGATATAAAAATTTCACAGCCTGGTATATTTAAAAAATTTAAAAAAAAGTAGGGGTTTAATTATAAACTTGTAAATCACATATCATTTCTTTTTACCAAGCAAAAGTTGAAAAATCGAGAGTATATATAGGATTTCAATTATAATTTATCTTAATTGTTTTAGAAATTTATAAATTCTTTTACAAACCTTTGCTTCATTGGAAATAAATGTTATATAAAATATCTGAGTTAATATCTTAATAAGTTTATGATAAACTTTAATATTTTTTAGAAACAAATTTTTAGCTTAAAACATTACGGAAAACATTTGTTTGAAGTCTAGATGACTTTTGTTTTAATTTAAAAAATAAAAAAAAATAAGGTACCAATACAAACGAATCAATACTATTTATAAAAACACATTTATATGTAAAGTTTATAATATTAGTTCAGCATTAGTGGGTTTTAAATTATTTAAAAATACAATCATGAAAATTTCTTTTGTTGTTTAATCCATATACGACCTAGTGATATTTTAAAAACAAGATAAGATATAAGATGAAACAAGATCAAAATAATTTATATCGATGACAACCTGATGATCATAATTAAAAAGATAAACAAAAACAAATACCTTTTTATAGAAGAATATTTTGTTGGTTTTACTAAAGTAAGTGACTTATTAACCAACAATCAAAATCTAAAACCTCTATCTTTAAAAATAACGGTTTATTAAAATTTAAATTGTAGGTTAATACTTATATTTATAATTTAACATATTTTTAAAAAACCTCCAAGAAAAAAATATAGAATATTGTTAAAATTAAAATCATTGAAGTCCAATTACCTTATTAACAGATTTAAGGACTAGTTAGCACACGAGTAATAAATTTTAAATCAAATCTGCAGGTTTTGTGTTGGTAAATAGCATATTTTATTTTCTTAATTTCATCATTTTTTATTATTAGCATCTACCTTTTTGAAGTAAAACTTCTTTAGGCGCGACATGGGTGTAAAACTTCATTAGGCGCGACACGGGTGTAAAATCCGTACAAATGCAACGAAAACGCCAACGTGTAGTTGAACACTACGACGCTGTAAGCGCAGCAATCGCAATTATTCGATTTAGTCTTCGAGCAAAACAAAAAATACATCAAATGTCAAATCATATGTCAAACAACAAAATGTGTCGACTTTCACTTGAGTTTTGTATTTAGCTCGTAGTCTCTAAACATTTTTTACTTTAAATTTAAACCTCTTTAGGACGCGACATGGGTTAGGTTGGATAAAATAATCAGGTTGGATGTCAAACGAAAGATATTAAATTCGGGTAAAATTTCCACTTTGTGTAGTTTAACGGGTTGTATTTCCACCTATACCAAATTATCTACCTAAACTAGATACTGTATCTGAAAGGTTAATTTCACTAGGTTGTGTTTCATGCAAATTAGACGATTGCGACATGCAAATGGACAATTTGAAATGTTTGGCCAAATTATCAATGTGCCTGTTGACATTAAAATATGGTTGATTTATTACCTCGTAATATTGATGATGATCATTGCGTTAACATTCACATAAAAAGCAAATGATTCATAGATCAAGCTATGTGCAGGGCTTGATAAATAAACAAATATAAAAGTATAGCTTCAATTTGTTAGGCAAGACGGATATACAGCTCTTCAAGGAATGAGATTATATCGTCAGCGAAAAAGTAAAAAAAATACAAACAGTGAATGAATGTAGGTTAATTTTAATTACATGAAGTTCTTCAACACAATTGTTACAGGATGAATTAAATTTGCAAAAACATATTTGTTTTTGGCGTTGTTTAACATAATCCGCTGTGTGAATGAATATTATAGAATTTATTAATCAGCAATTACTTTAAAACGATCATGTCATATTCAAGTACGGCTTTGATTACTTATTGTTTGGTAAATATTACACATATTTTCAATGTAATCAAATTATAATTTATAAATTATCATTATATAAATGTGTATAATGATTGACGACACTAATAAATGTTGCATCACGAGTGTTACCATATTACTAATAAACCTTATTCAAATTTTTATATGATGTATTTATTTTTTACTCAACTTAAATTTGCTACAATATAATTGCAAATAGTTTTACTTCATCGCGTGTGATCCTTACGCGCACTCTTTTTTATTATCTTTAATGTTTTAAATTTTTAATAAATCAAATAGATTTATAATTTGTTGAAGTAAATAGTTTCACAGCAGATAAATTTTTATACTTTAACAAATAAAAGTAAATTTGTTTTTATAATTACAGCATAAATGTTCAAAATCGGTTAATTTAATCTTTTAAAAGTTATTAAAGATTATTTTTGTGCTGATTATATTTAAATTTACAAATTTTACAGATTGATAATTAATTAGATTGCTTAAATACAGATACAAATTTTATTCAATCAAAAATATATAATAACCTTAATATTAGTTATTGTTTATTATTTTTTCATTATTTAGTTCTTATACATTTAAAACTTTGAAAAAATTAATACTTTGAAAAAATTAATACACACCTAAAAATTAAAATGTATTTAATATATTAAAATTAAAAAAAAATTTAAATTATCTTTTGAAAATACTAAAACTAAGTTTTTCACTATAAAATCTAAAAAACAACCCATAAAAAATATTTTTACAACAATCTAAATATTTTGTAGAAATAACATACATGGCTTATCTAGCAACTATTCTATTTATTTGTGTTTAATTATTATATTAGGATTAAGTTTTTGATTTTGAAGAAAAAACTATAAATAGAAATAAAGATTTGTTTTTTTACAAAAATATGATTTAAAAAATTAACTAAGAATGTTTTGAGGATATATTTTTTTCATGTTACTTAAGTTTTTAAAATTTTTTACAAAAAAACAATATATATTTTGAAGTTTTTATCATTTATTTGCTTTTATTAGCAGAGAATTTGCGTCTTCAATTCAATAAAAATAGTTACAAGTATACTTAGATAATAACAATGCAAAACGAAATAAAAAGTGTTATTCTAAGTTTATGTACAAAAAACATACATTCATTAGATAGTCTCATTTAATTTTATAATTAAAAAAAAACTTCAAATAAAAATGTTTATAAAATTGAATGACATTTTATTTATGCACTTATTTGTGAAAAGCAAAGAAATATAAAAACAAAATGAAACTATTCCCTGGTAAAAAATCTTTTTATGTTAACAATTAAATCATATTGGTAAATTTTAGGGAACCGATGTTTTTATTATGTAAAAGTTTCATATAATTGTTGTAATATTTAAAGTTTAAAGTCAAATTATTTATTTAAATTTACCACTCTTTTATTATAAAAACACGTTACTTTATTTGAAAAATATTTATAGAAACAAAAATTATTTTTTGTATTGAATTTTTAGTTAAGCTATTAATCATACAATTTACTATAAAAGCGCAAGAATTTTTACTTTCAATTTATAATAGAATAAAAGTTTTTTTTTGGTTGTTTTTTTATTTTCATTTTTGATTGTTGTATTTCATGAAACTAGGATGTTCATTTTTAAAACGCATTATAAAAGTGAATAAAATATCATCTGTATAGCATCAATATATTAGAATCTTAAAGAGTTATGATGACAATTTTTTTATAAATATATTATCATAAATACAAAAATAAAAAACTACAATACTATTTGAATTGTAAATAAATCATTTAATAATTGTAATCAATATGTGATTACTAAAGCTTTAGCATTTAAACAAAATTCACTTTTACGTATACACTTTACTGACCTTTTAAGAATATATCTTGAAACGCCGACATATATAAAAATTTAAATTTATTTACATATATAAAACCATTTTTAATAAAAAAAATATTTTAAACATATTATAAATTTTAATAAAAGTAACGTGCATAAAAAAATAAATAAATATCTATAATATGATATTTATTTATCAACACCGAAAAATAATTTAAATATTAACAAAATTGTATTTTTATACAAGAGACTTGAGTGATGTATACGAAGTTTGGTCGATAACACTTCTCAAAAATCTAGTTTATTTTAGAATTTATGTATTTATAAACAAATCGCTCTTTTTATATTTCTCTCAAAATATTAATAATAAGATTTTACAATGGAAACATTTACTATAATATAATAGTTTTTAATTTATCAAGCTATTGTGCTCATCTGTTAAAATATTTTACTATATCATTTACAAATATTTTAGCCTCAAAGCATCGAGGTATTTATAAGCAATCGGTGTGATATAATTAAAATTAAAGCTTTAATAATCTTTAAATATTTTTAATAAAGTTTGAAGGGTATTATATGTTTTCAGTTTTGTAAAATAATCATATTTGTTGAAAAAATATATTTATACTATTTATAATCCTATATAATGTACAGATCACAGTATTTATTTGTTAAAGATTTTATTTTAAATTTTATTTGTTTTTGTGTATTTTACTTAAACCTATAATATCAAGTTTAATTTTTCGAATCTTTATTAATGTTTTATTAATACCAATTTTATGGAAGAAAAAGACAATTGGGATGACTGTATTGTTGAAATGATCACCAAATGGGAATCATTCGAACTGTTTGAACCAGAAGAAGACAATTTTATCAAAAAAGAAGAGAAATTTAGAAGATTTAAAAGAATTAATCACAAAAAGAGAATAAAAAACAGTAAGAATAAATTAATTTTATTGATTAACCCAAAGTAAGCTTCAATTCTTTTATAATTTATATCATTTCTTTTGTATTCGTTGTCATTGTTACATAGCAAAATCAAATCTTTATATATCATTAAAATTTAAATAAACGACATATATTTGCATGCATTTTAAAGGTTATAGCACTATGAGATACAAGTATTGCGCGCTTATCCTGTGACTATAAGAAAATTGTAAAATATAAAAATAGATCAGTAGTAAAGCTATTCAAAAAATTAGAATCTTAAATTTACCATTTAAAATTTATGAAATGTTATTAACTTCCCGTAGGGTAAGTTATAGTAATCGTCCAAAAATCGGAATTGAAAATTTTTACATTTCTCGACGTTTTGAAGGTTTCTGAACATTTTGGCATACTTCAGAAAAAATGGATGTGTGTGTGTGTGTGTGTGTGTGTGTGTGTGTGTGTGTGTGTGTTTTGTATGTCCGCGTTTTTTCGTCCACGTTTTCGGGCGCACGGATCAACCGATTTGAATGGTTTAAAAAACATTCGATTCCTATTGATAGGGAGATGTGCTGATTAGTTTTTGGCAAAGGCAGGTCCAGCCGTTACGGAGATATGGAGCAAATAGTGCAAAAAATAGAAAGCGAGTTTTTAAGAGAACGGATCAACCGATTTGAATGGTTTAAAAAACATTCGATTCCTATTGATAGAGAGATGTGCTGATTAGTTTTTGGCAAAGGTAGGCCCAGAGGTTTCGGAGATACAGAGCTAAATTTAAAAAAAATGGCTGTTTTTGAGAGAACTAAGCGTCCGATTTAAATGATTCAAAGAACTTTCTGCTTTTTTCAACAAAATAATTGATTTTGGAAAAAAAAAATTTTTGTTTCTAATTTTTTTTTCAAAAAAATTTTTTTGTAATTTTCGATTAAAAATTCAAAAAATCACCCAAGCTAAGAACAGTCTAAGCGCCACTCTGGTACAAATGTTTACCCAAGTGCGTTTAGACTGTTTGTGTACTGGAGCACTTTTCCAATTTTGTGAAAATTATTGAAAAATGTGAAAATGCCGCCAAGCTGAGCACAGTATAAGTGAAAATGTCGCACAAAATTATTTGCAAATGCGTTTAGACTGTGACTACGCGGGAGCACTTTTTCAATTTTGTGTAAATATGGCAACTATTTTTTTTTTTGGAATTTGATTCGAAATGAAATGACGATTGTTAATGTTCTGGAGATGATAAATTGATTTATTATAATTAATTTTCCATAGGGTAAGTAATCGCAAAAAAATCGAAAATGAAAATTTTAATATATCTTCACGTTCAGAGGTTTCTGAATATGTTGGCATACCTTGGAGAAAATTGATGTATGTGTGTGTGGTTGTGCGTGCATGTGTGTGTGTTCGGATACAAATTTTCGTCGACGATTTCGGGAACACGGATGAAGCAATTTGAATAATTCAAAAAAACATTCTAGCCGTTCCGGAGATACGGGGCAAAAAGTGCCAAAAACGGTAACTCAGTTTTTAAGAGAACGGAGCGTCCGATTTGTATAGTTCAGAAAACATTTTACTTGTATTAACAAGATGAAGATTTGATCAAATTTTCATGAAGATAGGTCTAGCGGTTTCGGAGATTTAGTAAAAAAAACTAAAAAAATAACGTTTGGCGGTCAACAATAATCATTAGACATTAGACATATGCATATCAAATTATCAGATATTTTATTGAGATTTTAACAATAAGTATAAGTTTTGTTTACATTCCTATGGGTTCCGTACTATTGTTTTTCCGTTAGACAGCGACGCGGCGCTTACGCGCTTCTATATTTCGTCTCTATGCAGTTAAAGCAGTACGATTGCTTTGAAGAAAAGTTCAGATCTTCCAAAATATATCAAAATGAAGACAACATTTTTTCAAAAAAAAAATTTTTATAAAAAAAATTATTTAAAAATTTAAAAAAAAAATTTTTTTTTTCAAAAAAACGTAATTTTTTTTTTCAAAAAAAAGTAATTTTTTGTCCGATTTAAAATTTCTCAAAAATCTTATTTTTTCGAAGTGAAATTTTTTCAAAAATGTTAATCGTTTTTAAAAAAATAATAATTTTTGGCACGGGAAGTTCCAGCAATTTGCCTTAAGGCACGATGCCTTAATTGCCTTAAGACAGAATTCCACTTACAGCTAGTTATTTCATATAATTGTTGTAAAACTTTTCATCTAATACTTTCTTTTTAAATTTAATCTCTTTTAAATTAAACACAAGTATATTTAATAGTCTGTTCTTCTGTTTATTTGCATATAATGGTCGATGGCTGACTTTTCAGAAAAAATAAATAACTTTGCTGTTCTTTCATTTATTTTTCTTAAAAGAACAAATTTCAAATTAAAAAATTATAAAACAGTCTCAACAAATATGAAAATTATATTAATATATTTATTATCTATTTCATAGCATAAATTTTTTATTCAAATCAAGTTATTAGGGTAGAAGTTGTTGAAGTATTTTATATTAAAATTTATGATAAACAATATAATATATATTTAAGAGTCTTTGGTTTATACGTGTGAAATTAAAAACTTTTTGTTTTTTAAAATACCTAAAAAGTATGTTATCCTTGTGATTAAGGTACATTTGTTTTATAAGACTGAAAAGAAGAAAGTAAAAACATTCCGTGTGAAATGTTTTGATTGTTCTGGATGATAAAAAACAAAAAAACTGTATTATAAGATAAGTTATATTTTTAAAGCTTTAAACGCTTCTGTTTACCATATTTTACTTTAATCTTGATATATCATGTTTGATTCAAAATAAAAACAAAATATTTTTGTTTGAAGTTTTATTGGGGATTATTAATAAGTATAATCAGGTAAGTCAAGTCTTAAAAGTATTTCACTAGATTATAATGGGGTTTTAATTTAAATGAAAATAAAATTTATGATTTGAGATATAAATTAAAAATATGTCAATCAGTATAAAACTATGAAATATATAGATTATTTTTTCTTGCATATCTTTTTTCTAATTACATTGCCGATCGAATAAAGATTTAAAAATTCCATGTATGAAAGTTAATAAAATTTTAAACGATTAGAATCAATTGCTTTAGTTAAATTGGAGAATGTGAAATGTCTTTAATGAGAATTTTAAACAATAAAATTATTTTATTAGAATTTTTTACTTTTCTAATACTCTAAATTTAAATCCGAGTATGTTGATAATTAATCATATAAATCACATATCTTTGACATTTACCTTATAATATGTAATTTAAAAATAAACTAGTGGGGCGCATGGCATCGTGCCTTAAGGCAAATTGCTGGAACTTCCCGTACCAGAAATTATTTTTTTTTTAAAAAGATTAACATTTTTGAAAAAATTTACTCTGAAAAAATTGATTTTTGAGAAACTATAAATTTTTTACAGAAACTTACTTTTTGTTGAAAAATTTATTTTGAAATATTTTGGAAATTCTGAACTTTTTTTCAAAGCAATCGTACTGCTTTAAATGCATATAGACTAAATATCGAAGCGCGTAAGCGCCGCGTCGTCGTCAAACGGATAAACACTGGTACGGAACCCATAGGAATGTTAACAAAACTTATACTTATTGTTAAAATCTCTATAAAATATCTGATAATTTGATATGCATATGTCTAATGTCTAATGATTATTGTTGACCGCCAAATGTTATTTTTTTTTAGTTTTTTTACTAGATCTCCGAAATTTACACAAAATTGAAAAAGTGCTCCCGCATAGTCACAGTCTAAACGCATTTGCAAATAATTCTGTGCGACATTTTCACTTATACTGTGCTTAGCTTGGCGGCATTTTCACATTTTTCAATAATTTTCACAAAATTGGAAAAGTGCTCCAGTACATAAACAGTCTAAACGCACTTGCGTAAACATTTGTACCAGAGTGGCGCTTAGACTGTGCTTAGCCTGGGTGATTTTTTGAATTTTTAGTCCAAAATTACAAAAAAAATTTTTTGAAAAAAAAATTAGAAACAAAAATTTTTTTTTTCCAAAATCAATTATTTTGTTGAAACAAGCAGAAAGTTCTTTGAATCATTTAAATCGGACGCTTAGTTCTCTCAAAAACTGCCATTTTTTTTAAATTTAGCTCTGCATCTCCGAAACCTCTGGGCCTACCTTTGCCAAAAACTAATCAGCACATCTCCCTATCAATAGGAATCGAATGTTTTTCAAACCATTCAAATCGGTTGATCCGTTCTCTCAAAAACTCGCTTTCTATTATTTGCACTCTTTGCTCCATATCTCCGTAACGGCTGGACCTGCCTTTGCCAAAAACTAATCAGCACATCTCCCTATCAATAGGAATCGAATGTTTTTAAACCATTCAAATCGGTTGATCCGTGCGCCCGAAAACGTGGACGAAAAAAAGCGGACATACAAAACACACACACACACACACATCCATTTTTCCTGAAGTATGCCAAAATGTTCAGAAACCTTCAAAACGTCGAGAAATGTAAAAATTTTTGATTTCGATTTTTGGACGATTACTATAACTTACCCTACGGGAAGTTAATAAGAAACAATATTTGCAGCAAATAAATTATCAAATTTTTAAGAAGAATTCTAGAAAATCTCAATATTTTAAAAATCAAGATTTTAATTATTTTAAAATTAAGATATTATTTTTTTATAGTTTAGTGTTTTATTTGCATTTAAAATCTAGAGATCCAAGATATTTTAAATAAGAAAAAATTGAACAGTAGAATTCAAAACCCAAAATCCATTTAAATTAAATCATTTTTAATAAACTCTAATAATAAAATAATTAGTAAACTCTAATAATAAATTTAAAAAAATAAATTTAATAAACTCTAAAAATAAAATAATAATTTAGTCCTTAAAAACACCTCTGGAAGTTGTTGGTTTGGCTCATTAGGTATCAAAAAACAAGTTTCTTAGCTTTCAGTGTTCAAGCAAGATTCTAACGCTGATAACTGATCAGAAAACTTTTCAAAAGGAATGATTAAATAACTGATGATTTTCTTAGCTTTTTTCTCTGAATCCATAAAATTAAAAATTATAAAGTTAAAAATTATTAATTAATTCCAGCGTAAATGTAAATTAATCTGAATCGCATTGATCTTCTTTATAAATTATTTTTCTTAAATTAGTTCTTAATGGCTCTTCACATTGATCAACGGCGTATTCTAATTTATCTTTAGTATTTTCGAATAAGTCTATTGATTTTTTAAACACTTTAAGTCCAATATTGGTTTGTATTATTGGTTCAAAGTTATCTAATATCAGCGAAATAAAAAATTTCTATCGTAGTTTTTAATGTTTGGATTGAATAATTGCCAAGTGGGTGTGAAATCAGTAAAGGTGCATATTTCTCAAAGTAATGAACAACTAATTTTGTAAATTTGGGGTTGTTACTAAATTTAAAATTGTTTGAATAACGTATGCTCCGTATTTTGTGGCTGATATTGGTCCAATATCATACCCTAACTCATCTATCAAAAATTTTAATTGGTCCTGGTTGATGGATTTCAAAACATATTGCATAAAAAGTGATTGAACACCCACACAAAGTTCTTTAGCATTTTTTAGGATGCAATCGAAATCACCTTGCTTGAATGATTCTTCTATTGATTCAAGTTCTTGGTTTGAGATCTTTTTAAAAATAGTACCAAAGAAAACTATTCTATCGTTAAATTCGTTAAAAACTTCATTTTTCATATAATTTGAATTACTTTCCAATGACATGTTAAGTTGTTTATATTTTCTAGAACTTTGATTTTTTTCTGTTTGATTATCATTTTTTTAGGACAAATGTCTCTGTTAACTTCCACGTTTACCATTTCTTCATAGTATTTTAATTCGCTCTTCTCTCTATCAGATGCATATTTATTTTCAAATAACATCGAATGATTACATTTGTTTTCGGTATAAAAAATTAATGCATCAGTCACAGTTGCAAAATAAAGGTATAACACATTTTTAGTATTTTACCTCTTTGGATTGATAAGTTGTTTTCTATTTTTTTGAATAATGAGACATTTAAATAAGGTTTGCGTGTGTTATATTTTTAGATACTTCAGATTCACATTGATCCAATTCTGTATCTGTGTTAATTATCTCAGAAAATTCTAAGTTTACTTCTTTATTCTTTAAACTTGACATAGAAACAAAAGATTGCTCTGTTTCGGATATGATCTGATCATAACTTTGCCATTATTCTCAGTTTGATTATTTGCAAACACGTTTATATTGTTTGCATTTTTTAATAAAGATGTTTCAAATAACGTTTCCTCTTCTTCTATTTCATAAACGTACGTCCCAATAATTACTCTGATTATATTAGTAGGTTTTTCTATTACACCAGGATTTTTCATATAGCACTAAAAAATTTTTTTATATCTTTGTAAAGACCAGTGATTAAAAAATATTTTTCAATTTTCAAATATTTGTCAATCAAATTTTACTACTTTATTAATTACAAATCTTTATTTACTAAAAAATACTTTTATACATAAAATAACTTATTACAGTGTATTTTTCATTAGTATATGACAAATGAATTTAATAAAATGAAAGTATTTTTTTAAATCTTAATTTTTTACCTAAAAATTAAAGTAAATAATTTTCACGAATTAGATATTTTTAACTGAATTATCTTTTTCTTGTTTTGATAATTTCACTATTTGAACGAAATTCAATCAAGAAAAGTTAAAATTTTAAAAAATATTTTTAGTTTTGTAGAATAAACAATTAAAAAATCTTTTTTTTACAAAGAATAAAGATAAGTATTTATTGTATAATGTCTTTTATAATTTAATTTTCTTATAAAAGCTTTCTAAACTACTTTAATAACTACTTTCTAAACTACCTATCTTTTATGATCTTCTTGAGTATTAAATAAAGTTCTTTTTTTAAAAGATATGTCTTTTTTTACCTTAAAATATTCATTTTTATTTTATTTCTTACATTGTTTATGATAATTAAACTTTTCTTTTGGTTAAAGATAGTAATGATTTACCAATATATCATCTATATATGATAGAGAAATAGTATTAGTAAGAAATATATGTAAAAATATGTTTCTATATAATTAGGTATAGATTAAGATAGTGTAAATTTATACATACTAAAACCTATACTAGTGCACTCTATTGACAGCTTAAGTCTACCTTAACTTATGGCATTGGTTACTCAAACATATAATCTTTCTAATTTTGTTCATAAAATGATTTTATTTGTAAGAAAAATCATATTAAATTTCTTAATCAAGTAAATAAAATTTATTATTTTTTTAAAGTTAATGTAATTTTTTACAAATTTAATTTTGTTGTATTTTTAAAAAGTGTTTAATTTAAAATACTTATTTTGTAAAAGGAGGTTTTAATTTTTTGAAACTGTTTTTTCTCTCTAGGCTCAAAAATACTTTCCAATTTTCTAAATCAAATTTCTTTTTAGTATTATCAGACTTTTCTTTTATTTCAATATTCTTTGTTATCGAGTTAGATCCGTAGTTACCATGTTCTTTTTTATCCAATAAACAACTTTCAAAAAATAAAAGATGATCAAATAAATTACTTTCATAATTATGGCTTATTTTTTTAAAATTATTATTTCTAAAAAGGAAATTAATACAAAATTATTTTAAAATTAGAAGATCTAAATTTTATTAAATAATTAAACTGCTCCGGTATATTTTACTAATTCAGTACCAAGAACAAGTTGTCCAATTTCACTCTTATCCATTCCCACGCATTGGTTAACATATTTACACAATCTAGGCCCAACTGAGGCATCGAACGATCCGTCACTTGCTGAAAAGGCGTGTGCACTTCCTGTTAGGGCATTAAGAATGACTCCTTTGATCAGAGCTCTTGTCTCTGCTGCTCCTTTCCATAATACCCCCATGACTCTACCACATCTAAGGTTTGAATAAACTGTTTCTAATTCTGAGGTGGATGAGATGTATGGACATGCCCAAATAAATAAATGGATACCAATATTATCAGTAAAACTTTGTTTTAAATAAAAAAGAAAATGCCGAAGAAGTCCTCTCAATTACTGGCGAAGTTTTTTCGCATGAAATGTCAAATGCCGCATTTGTTCCCATAAAATCATCTGTGTTGTAACCGTCCAAATTTAAATGAAATTGTACTTTAAATTTCATCAAGAATACGTTTAGTTCGTCAATGATTGTACCAAAGTAAGCCTCTACGGACTCGGACTCTGCAGACCTGTAATCTATTGCGCCTGTTGCGATTGAATGTATTGATCTTATAACTAGATCCTGTGCATGTACCTTCAAATCAACTGTAAAGGTTTTATTTTCATCTGTGCAAGCCATGCTATCCACTGCCGCGGCAGCTATATGCTCAGCAGTAGCAGCAGCATCAACAGCGTTCTTCACTCCGCCATCACCCCAAGAAAATGACCATGATTCCGAAGTACAAAATATTAAGGATATATTTAAAAATAGCATGAATAACATAAAACTGGTCACTAAATTTTTTATATTTCCATTTCTAAAACAATTTTGTTTTATAGATCAATAAGATAAAAAAAGATTCTTGTTTTAAAAAAAGATAACAGTTTTAAAAAATTTATTTATTTTTCTAATTTTTTTTAAAGTTGTAAAAAATTAGAAGAAAAACCACAATTTTTTTCTTCTAATTTGTTTAAAAAATCTTTTATTAGCAAATCTTCATTAGTTCATTTTTTTCTTTTATTAAATTGAAGTAAGCTTCTATTTCTTTAGCACTGACATTTGTTAATAAATTTACAAAATCATTTTTAAGTATAAAATTTAAAGAATTGAAACAAATATTTTTAACTTTCTGTAGGGTAAGTTATAGTAATCGCAAAAAAATCGAAAATGAAAATTTTTATATATCTTTACGTTTCAGAGGTTTCTGAACATTTTGGCATACCTTAGAAAAAATGGATGTATGTGTGTGTGTGTGTGTGTATATATGTATGTATGTATGTATGTATGTATGTATGAAGTCAATTTCGAATTGGTTCAATTCTAATAATCTTTTGCTCAATAATGACAAAACCCAAATTATGTTTTTTCGAACAGTAAATAGGATAAGTCATGAGATCAATTCTTTAACTATCAATAGCATTCAATTTGAATTTTCCTCAGTCTCAAAATTTCTAGGCATCCAATTACAAAAAAACTTAAACTGGGACAATCATATTCATTCCATACTTGTACCTAAGTTAACTAAAACCTGTTTCATGTTGAGAATTCTTAAATCAAAAGTTAGTTTAAATTGCCTTCTTTTAATTTATTATTCTAATTTCTATTCGCATCTCGCTTATGGAATACAATTCTGGGAATTCTCATCATCCTTAAAGGATATATTCAAAATACAAAAAAGAGCATTAAGAATAATTTTTTCCCTCAGTTCCTTATCCTCACGTAGGAATCTTTTCCGACAATATAACATTCTCACTGTTCCCTGTATATTTTGCTAATTACGTTGTCATTCATAAAGAATAATCCTGAACGCTTCAACCTATTATAAAAATCAAAAAAATCAAAGAAATCAAAAAATCAAATCCTATTATAAAACAAGAAATTGACTATAAAATGACCAACTTTTAAACTGGAAACATCTTTCAATACCATAGACGGAAGAGGAGTACAGCTTTTTAATCTACTCCCACTACATATTAGGAAACTGAATGATCGTCAATTTCATAATACTATTGTTAAACTTTTAAAAGCTCAAAGTTTCTACGATACTTCTGAGTTTGCCAATTTCGATATCAAACATTATTTTGATAATGAAATGCCTACTGTTACTAATTAATACTTTTTTGCAACAGTTACAATGTTTTTCCCTTTTTAATACCTTTTCTAATTTTTATTTTAAATTTTTTACCATTTTCCTACTTTAAGTATTTTATCATTACAATTATTTTCATATTGTGTATTCTTTTTTGATACTGCTCTCAATTTTTATTTTCCAGATATGAGACTCAAATAAAAATTGCATAACGGATATTTCAAGGATTTTTTTACCATAAGAAGACTCTCAAGATCTACAACAATTAAACTATTTGAATTTTATTACATTTTTTTTTCTTTAAATTATTGTATTAGATATTACTAATGTTAGGCGTAATATTGTTTAATAGTTGTATTTTACTATACTTAATTCAATTAGGATAATTTATTTTCTGTAATTATTAAATTTATTCCTGTATCCGTAAATATAATAAATATAATAAATATTATATTTCACATTGGATACTCTTGCAGTTAACTCTTAAATTACCTAAACTATCTTAAAACAATATTAGACACGTTTAAAGATAACTAAATTATCTACATTTTTGTCTAATATTGTGTTTGTGTCAAATAAACTTTAATTACTAAAAAATACTCTTAAAAATCGTCATTCGTAAGAGACATCTATAATATATATTTTGTACAAAATCCGGCGTTACATTTATCTATATTTTGACAGATAGCTCGTAAATTCAGAGTCTATCATCGTCTATCATCAACCTCCGTACGGTCAACATCTAATTCTTGCTCCTTAGTTTTTATTTATTTTTACCTGAATTTACCGTTAAATCCCGTTATTTTTGTAGTTCTTTATACCTGCGCGAGTGTTTTTCTAGTACCTTCAGTTTATTAAATTTGTGATTTGTGAATTTATTTAAATATTTTATATCGTTTTATTTTTTTTCTAATTTTTTAAATAGTTAATTACTCAATTTATTTAGTTTCATTTTCTTGTTTACTTATTTCTTATTAAATATTTCAAAATGGTTGTTACACGGAGCCAAGTGCCAAGTCAGTCCTTAGATACAAGTGTCTCAGTTTTGGACGACTCAATCGATTTAAATTCTACTGTTCTTTGCCCAAATTGTTTTCATTTACAATCTCTTGTTCACGAAAGAGATATTAAAATTGATAGGCTGACAAAAGAATTGTCTGAGGTTAAGTTAGGGAACCAGAATCTTCAGCTCAGGATTACTGGTGTTAGTTCCGTATTAGGGAATATGAGCTCTTCAGGTTCAGTTTTCAAAGAGTCGTCCACATTTTCACGTTCTTTTTCAAAACTCAGTAATGAGTTATCTGGTTTAATAAAAAAACGGAACATAGATTTGAAACAACTTAGGGATGAATTTACCAAATCAGAGTCCAAAGCAAAGCACGTCGAGCAACGCGTTAATAATGATTTGTTAGGTTCCATTAAGAACAGTAAAATTTTGTTCCTTTCCGATAGCCACGGCAGAGGGTGGTCAGAATGCTTGAGAGAATTGCTTGGACAAAAATTTGATATATTCAGCATAGTCAAGCCGGGGGCCGGATTTGCTGGCGTGGTTGGGGATATCGAGAGTCTGGTATCTGACTTTGGTCCGGGTGACCATGTTGTTGTTCTGGCTGGAACGAATGACGATTCGTCCAATTACGCTATCCGTAGCGCTTTGGAAAAGGCTCGTCGTTCATGTCAAAAGACAAACCTTTGTTTGATGACAATTCCGTACAGATACGACGACGTGCGTTGCAAAGGGGTTATTTCCGATGCCAATTGCTGGATCAACCGAGACTACGGTCAAGGAAAGTTCAGTAATCTTTGGATTCTTGATGTCAACAGGCATGTTGGTTTATCCGATTACACCAGGCACGGCTTACATTTTCTTTTCAACGGGAAAAGAAAATTATGTAGGGTTTTAGCTAACGAGTTGTTGAGTGTCAAGGCTGTGGCGAGAATGAAACCTTCCGTTTCTAATTCCTTTCGTGCCTAAAGCTGATAACAAATTTTCAATTTTATTTCAAAATATACAAAAACTATCCAATAAACTTAATCAATTAGAAGTAGTTATAGATAATTATAAACTCCAAATATTATGTTTTGCTGAACACTGGTTAAATAAGTCGGATCTTGAATTAATTAAAATTAAAGGTTATAATTTATCTTCTCATTTCTGTCGTACTCAATATGGCCACGGAGGTGTGTGCATTTTTGTAAGGGATTTCATTCGTTCTAAACCCGTTTATACTAATACTCTTCAAGTAGAAAAACTTTTTGAATATTGTGCTGTTGAAATTAATCTCTCGAATGACGTCGTGTGTCTTATATGCGTTTATCGATCACCTGACCAGAATGTTGATATGTTCATCTCGCTGATGTACAAATTGATTCATAACCTTTTTGATAAATATTCCAAAATCATTGTTTGCGGCGATTTTAATATACACTTTGATAAGCAATCGAAGCCATCCATTGAATTCAATTTGAATATGCAGTCTTTTGGTTTAACTCGTACTATACATGAACCTACTCGTTTTTCGCATCAATCTTCTTCTTGCATTGATAATTTCTTCATCAATTTAAAAGACTTTGATTCGCGTGTTATAAATACCACTCTTTCTGACGATCGAGGCATAATATTGAATTTTTGTAATTTTTCAACTTCTAAATCTACCTTTATCTTACACAAACGTTATTTTGATGAATCAAATAAATTGATTTTCAAATGTCTTTTGGAAAAGGAATCATGGACCTTGCTTAACAAGTCCAAAGACTCAAATACAATGTTTGACAACTTTATTTCTACATTTTTATTCAACTTCAATCAAGCTTTTCCTCTTATTAAGAAAACCGTTTGCCCAAAAAATAATACTTCAACTCCTTGGCTAACTAAAGGGTTGAGAATTTCACTTAAAAGATTAGCATTTCTTGAGAGATTATCGGTACATAATGATAACATGGCTTTTATAATTTATTTTTTGAAATATAGGGCAACTTTAAATGATCTAATCAATTTAGCGAAGATCAAATACAACGAAAACTTGATTTTTAATTCAGCAAATAAACAGAAAACAATTTGGTCCTTAATTAACTCGGAAATCAATACGAAAACTAAATCTTCACAGATTGATTGTCTTACAATTAACGGCGACAAGATTATTGATAAGGTAGCCATATCTAATAAATTTAATCACTTTTTTGTCACCGAAGCGTCTAAATTAACAAGCGCAATCAACTCGATCACCACTAGTTCGACTAAATCTTTATCCGCGCAAAATAATTCTACATTCGTTCTTTATCCTGTAAATTTAGAAGAACTAAAGCAAACCTTTCTATCGATAAAAGTTTCTAGTTCAGCGGGTCCGGATCAGATACCTAGTCTTATTCTTAAAGAATTCTATCCCTTTTTCCTTGTTATGTTTAAATAAATGCTTCGATGAAGGAATATTTCCATCCCACCTCAAGCATTCAAAGATTTTTCCACTTCATAAGAAAAATAATAAAGACGATATAAATAATTACCGTCCCATTTCCCTCTTGAACTCTTTCGATAAAATAATTGAAAAAATCTTGCATACTAGATTAACGTCTTTTCTCAATAAATATAATATTTTGTTCAAGAATCAGCATGGTTTCCGAAAGAACCATTCTACTTCCCACTCAATTTATAATTTAGTTCATAACATCATTGACTCCTTCGAAGAAGCCACATATTGTACTGCGATATTTTGCGATCTGTCCAAAGCTTTTGATAGTATTTCTCATCAAAGACTTCTTGACAAATTAGAAAATTGTGGTATTCGCGGACGTTCGCTCAAACTATTTGAATCTTACCTGTCTAATCGAACACAAAGCGTTTACTTAAATAACGATCACGAGCAAATAATTTCGGATAAATTGACAAGTACATTGGGCGTGCCCCAAGGATCAATTTTAGGGCCTCTCTTATTTCTCATATATATTAATGATTTACCTCATTGTACAAATCTTTGTGATTTTATTCTTTTTGCGGATGATACCAGCGTTATCATCAAGGCCAAATCTCTTAATGAATTACAACATAAATTAAGCGTGGTTATGTCAGAAATAACGAAATGGTTTTGTGAAAATAATCTAGTCCTCAATAATGATAAGACCCAAATCATATCTTTTTGTACAAAAAATCGTTTATCCAATAATATTACTTCTTTAACTATCAATAATTCAGCATATAATTTTTCGCAAGTATCAAAGTTTCTTGGTATCCATATTAATAATAATTTAAAGTGGTCTGATCATATCTCTATCTCACTATCACCAACTTTATCTAGAACATGTTTCATGTTGCGCACCCTAAAACCCAAACTTGGTTTAAATTGCTTACTTTCAGTTTATTATAGCAACTTTTATTCTCACGTTTCATACGGCATTCAATTCTGGGGTTTTTCATCCGAACTAATTAAAATATTTAAGCTTCAGAAAAGAGATATTCGAATAATTTTTTCCTTGCCCAGTAAAGCCTCCTGCAGACCCATATTTAAAAAATACAATATTCTAACTGTCCCATGCATTTTTCTGCTGGTAACATTAACCTTCATCAAAAACAATTCGAAACTTTTTGATATGGCTTCGTCCTCCTCAAATTACAACACTAGACACAAACTTATTAAGGCGCGCACATATAAATTAGCCAGCTCTTTCAATACGATCGACGGTCTAGGTATTCAGCTTATGAATAAACTTCCACTCAATATCCGAAACCTAGACAGCAAAAAATTTCATGCTTCCCTAGTTAAACTTTTTAAAGACTTAGCTTTTTATGACATTACTGAATTTTCTCAATTTGATTTCAATAACTATTTTCTTGCATAATCCTTATCCTGTATCTATGTAGTCTGACCATTTGATTGCCTGTACAACCATATTTTATTGTTTTTTTTTTCATTGCTATTTTATTAATTTAAATTTTTTACGGTTTTAAATGAGAATAACTTTCAAACTTGTGCAAGAATTTTGAGCTTGACTGGTGGTCAAATAGACTTCAATATGATGAACTTGATGATGAACATTGTATTCAATGTTCGAAAGCTTTTTTTTTCAGCTCTTTTTTTTCAGAAGCGAAATTCGTGCAGCTACTATAATTATTATAAAATTACTAACCTTTTAATATTAACTATGAATAAGCTTGACAAGAGCCTGAAATAATATCTATTATTATTGATTACGGCTTGCTTATGAATAAATAAAAATAAATAAATAAATTATCTTAGTTATCTTAAAACAATCTTTGATAAATTTTTAAAGCATAAAATTATCTACAAACCTATATAACATGTTATAGCACTCAAACGATTTTTTGAAGTTAAAAATTACTCTTAAACAAGCTTGAAAGAACAATTTTCCATTATTAGAGAGAAGAGTGTGAAGTTAGTTATTATTTTAGATGATAGTTGTGTTTTTACAAATTTGGTAGAGTTATTTTTCTCGTCAGTGAAGTCCATTTGTTTAATTCATCTAAATTGTATTTGCTCGATAGTAGAGTTCCTTTTATCTCCGTTGTAACTAGTGGTGTATTTATTGATGGACTTGCTAAAGATATATTCAAGAAGAAATAAATTTCTGTTTTAAAAATACATACAATTGTTAACTTCGTTCGTCTATATCAACATACCTCATTTCTAATTACTCGTTTATTGTCTCTAATTACACTCTCTACAATATGCATTTCTATATGTCAGAAATTGAAAACACAAAAAAACAAAAGATGATTAAGAATATATAATATTTTGCCTTGCTTTCTTTAAAAATTTGCTCGTCAGTAGAGTCCCTTTTACAAGTTTCTGCATCAAAATTAACAGATGGTCGTCAGTAGAGTCTCTTTTTTAATCACACTGATTTATGATTTAATTTGCTCGTAAGTGGGTCGACTTTTTAATTTTTTAGATTAAAATTATCTTTTGTTCATCAGTAGAGTCTCTTTTTAAAATTTCTAAATCAAAATTGAGTTTTGCTCGTCAGTAGAACCCCTTTTTATTCTCTAAATCAAAATTAAAGTTTGCTCGTCAGTAGAGTTCCTTTTTAAATTTCTACATCAAAATAATCCTTTGCTCGTCAGCAGAGTCCTTTTTTAATTTTCTATCAAAATATTTAATTTGCTTGTCAGTAGAGTCCCTTTTTTACCCAATAAATCAAAATTATTCTTTGCTCGTCAGTAAAGTCCCTTTTTTAACTTTTCTAAAACAGAATTAAACTGTGTTCGTCAATAGAGTTCTTTTCTGATTTTCTATCAAGATATTTAGTTTGCTCGTCAGTAGAGTCCCTTTTTAAAGTCTCTACATCAAAATTATTATTTGCTCGTCAGTAGAGTCGTTTTTTTTTTAAATTTTTTAGATCAAAATTATTCTTTGCTCGTCAGTAGAATCCCTTTTCAATCTTCTAGATGCAAGTGTAAATTTGCTCGTCAGTAGAGTCGTTTGCTCGACAGTAGAGTTTTTTTTTAATTGTCTAAAACAAAATTAAACTCTGCTCCACAGTAGAGTCCCCTTTTTGAACAAACAAATTTATAATTTATTTTGCTCGTCAGTAGAGTCCCTTTATTAAATTTTCTAGATCAAAATTAAACTTTGCTCGTCAGTAGAATCTCCTTTTTAAATTTCTACAACAAAATTAGACTTTGCTGGTCAGTAGAGTACTTTTCTGATTTTCTGTCAAGATTTTTAGTTTGTACGTAAGTAGAGTCCCTTTTTTACCCTATAAATCACAATTATCGTTTGCTCGTAAGTAGAGTCCCTTTTCTGACTTTCTAGATCAAATGTTATTTTGCTGGTCAATAGGGTCCGCTTTTTAAATTTAATAAATCGAAATTAAAGATTGCTCGTCAGTCGAGTCCCTTTTTCTTTATTTTTAATTTGCTCAATAGTAAAGCCTCTTTTTCATTTTTTTTTAATTTGTTCGTCAGTAGGGTTTCTTTTTTATTTGTTCGTCAGTAAAGTCAAATTCTTAATTTTTTTAATTTTCCCATCAGTGTTTTTTTGCTCGTCAGTGGAGTTCCTTTTACTTCTTATTACACAAAGTCCCTCCCTAATAGTTAGTATAGTTTTTTTCTACTTATTACATTGTTAATGTCAGTAGAGTTCTTTCAATCAAGACGTTTAAATTTATTTAGCTCGTCAGTAGAGTTCTTTGTCACTCTTCATTTAATTTGCTCGTTAGTAAAATTTACTTTGAGTGCCAATTTTTATTTGTTCGTCGGTAGTGTTCATTTTCATACTTTTATTTCAGTTTGATCGTCAATAGAGTACTTTTTTCGCTAATTTTAGTTTGATCGTCAGTAGAGTTCCTTTTTGACTTTTGTCATTAAAATAAAGGTGCGTCCACACCTAACGAACAAACACGAACGAACATGTCAAACAAGAAAATACAAAGAAGAACGAACAGGAACACGAACGAACGCGAAAAATTCCAAACGAACTTAAACAAGCGCTTAAGAGCAGTGAGCGCTTGAATTTTCGTTGTTCGTAGATGTTCCGTGAAACGTCAGTTTTATTATTGATATGGATGTAAGCTTTAATCATACGGCATTTTCACTGGTTTTTGTGTGATTATTGTTCGTGTATATTTTGTAAATATACTGTAAATAAATTATTCAATTAATTTCACTCAGTTTTTGTATTTAATATTTATATTTTGAGTCGTTTTCTTTCCTCAGCATTCATATTCGGAGCAAGCTGAACATTTCAGGCTTCCATCCTCAACATATATGTTGAATGTCTATGTATGATAACAAGTTTAATATTTACTTGTAAAGACTGCAATTTCTTCTTTACTGCAGCTTCTGACATCCCAAACGTTCTGCCTACACTTTCCCAAGCATCGTTTTTTTTTTCTAATAATTTTATAAAAAGGGTCTTTAGTCTCCCATATTATAGGAAAAAAATTATTATTAAATTATTAAAATTATTAAAACAAAAATGTTCGTTTGCGTTCGTTGAGACGTCCACACTGCAAATACGAGTACCAACACGAACGAACAATTCCCTTTGATGTACCGACAAGTTGCGGAACATTGCTCGCCATGTTTGTTTATGTTCGTTCGTGATCGTCGTGGCGTCCACACTATGCTGTTGCCGTTCGTTCTGGCACGTTCGTTTATGTTCGTTCGTTAGGTGTGGACGCACCTTAATAATTTTTATGTTGTATCTACTTTTGTACATAATTCGTCAAGTGTGAGAGAGTTATATAGATACTTGGACAAAATTGTTCATTCTTAACTTTAAAAACCGCGCGCTTCGTGCGTACTGTTAGCACGAAGCGTCAGCGTCTTGTATGTTGGTAACATGTAAGTCAATCGCAATGTTCGCGTTTGACATAACCTGTCGCAACTTTTACGTCGAACCATAGATAAAAGAAGAGTATATAGATCGCTCTCTCGGGCCATATTTCGTTGCCACGTTTTCCAATCAAAACTGTCAATTTGCCCGGGTTAGTTCCCGTCTCCCAATGTAGATAGCGCTAGTGTCGACCGCGGGTGCGAATATAAAATGCTGTAGAAATGCACCAATATTATATAGATCGTTTGAATTCAAAATTAAAAAAAAAGAAAACTGAATTTTAAAAAGCATTTATTTTTATATATTACATACATGATTACATAATATGGTATTTAGCTTTAGAAACTATACGCACAATTATTAGTAGACATATAATATTTTTTTCATGAAACATCAAAAGGCAAGTTTTGCTACTCACAAACTTTTATTGTGGCATAGTCGATTCCCAACTAACATTAGCAGTGTTAAAAGAACGGTGGAATTTTATCATTAGTTTGAATTTTCTTTTATTTTTGTTGTTTTTATTTTTCTCACTGATATTTTATCATTACCTTCAAGAGTCCAATTGCTAAAAAAAAAAACAATGTAGAATTATTTGTTATGAATATAAGGTGTTATAAAAAAATAATTTTTCAATAACATACCTTCCAGAAAGAGATTTAATAAGACGGGTGTCTTGTATTTATAACCTTAAAATTTCTAGCAATGATACTGTTAAATGTCTCAGTTATTAAGCTACAATAAAAAATTATATCAGAAGTGCTAGTAATAGATGCGAGTATTTTGTTGTGTGCATACTGATAAAACTTATTCACCTAGTTCTCACTGTCAGTGCTTAGCCCGGGCTCCAGTTATTTTACTAATCATTTTACATATTACGTCATTTTCTGCAGGAAATACATGCATTTTTGCATATTTGTTGGTGTTCTGCATTGTTGTACACCGCACTTTGACATGATATTTGTTATATGATTCTTTGACACTAGAATATTATTCCGCCATATTAGATTCTCGAATATTCTCTTTACCCTTTTTTGTAGCGCTACCAGCGCTCCAATCGAGGGAGACGGAACTAAACACAAGATTACAGAATGATTACAGATGTTTGTTTGGAGATTACCGGCCATGCGTCGAACTTGTAAGATTCGCTCTCTTATATCATACACCGCCGAAGAGTAAAGATCTATTAAAATATATAATATCAACAATATATCCAGCGTTTTAATTTACCAATACTAATATGTCCTTAAAATAATTGAAGTAAAACTTCTTATTTTTCCATGCAGCTGCTGCCTGTTGCTGTCAGCCTTCAGATTTTCTGCCGTGTGCACCAACTCGTCCAGTTGCGGTTTCTTCTGTTCCAGTTCCCTTAAAACATTCTGAAACATAAAAAAACTATCATTAAAATTTGAATTTTATGCCACTAAATTATCCCTTTTTTCTGTCAAATTTGCGTGTCAGTACAGTTCCCTAATCCCCCATTTCTCAGTTATTTCGTATGTATATATGCCGTGTGTGTGTGAATTATTCCTTAGACCGACATGAGTAATGTCCTTTGTGGACTTGAATGATATTTCAATGTCGGATTTAAAATACTCGAAATAAATATTCCCAGCAAAAAGGAATATATATTTTAATATATATATATATATATATATATATATATATATATATATATATATATATATATATATACGTGCATTTATACGAAAACAAAATGGGAATCTAATCTAAAATGGGAATTCAAATCGGGCAAACCGTTCAAAAGTTACAAGAGATGTAACAAAAGCCGACCATTGAGTTGCAGAACCCAAAAGCAGGCATAAGTCAGAAAGTTCTACTTCAAATGTGGGGTATCAAATGAAAGGTCTCGACGAGCACTATACAAATATCGTAGTAGCAAACTCAACGAACGTCTCAATGTCTATTAAAATATTCAAACGTAAATATTGACGTAAAGTAATAGTGTATTAGAAAATATTATAGATCTTTTAATTTAGAACAAATTCGCTGAATAAACCACTTACTTTGGACAAACCGTTCAGAAGTTACAAAAGATATAAAAGTAAGCTGACCATTGAGTTGCAGAACTCGAGCTTCAGCATAGCTCAAATAGTTTTACTTCAAATATTGACATGTGGGGTATCTTACTCAAAATTTCTACAAAGCTACATGGCCCCATACAAAACATTTATTCGGCTTCCAATTCAATTTAAAGTGTATCATATCAAATAGCTCTAAGGTTATTAATACATTGAGCAATAATATAGATATTTGAATTTAGTACAAACTCACCAAATATTTCATACAAAGCAGACAAACCATTCAAAAGTTACAAGCGTTTTAACAAAACGCCGACCAATGAGTTGCAGAACTCGCGGTCAGATAGTTATGAAAGTTTTTACTTCAAATATAGGCATGTGGGGTATCAAATAAAAGGTCCCGACGAGCACTATCTAGAAATCTTATTCAAAAACTCTACAAAGCTACAGGGTTTCGTACAAAACGTTCCAATTCAATTAAAAATATATCAAATTGCTCTAAGGTTATTAATGTGTTAGACAATAATATTGACATTTAAAATCAGTACAAATTCACTGAATATTTCATTCAAATCGGACGAACCGTTCAAAAGTTACAAGAAATATACTAAATCGACCAATGGGTTGCAGAACTTGTTCAAGACATAACTTTACAAGTTTTACTTCAAATATAGGCATGTTGGGTATCAAATGAAAGGTCTCGACGAGCACTATCTAAATATCGTACATATAAATTCAACAAACCAATAGGGTTCTGTATTTAATTCTCAAAATCATTCATTGCCCTAGGGCTTTCAAATAAATTTGACCATATTATAGATAATTTAATTTAGTACAAATTCACCGAATATTTCATTCAAATCGGACAAACCGTTCAAAATTTACAAAAATATACTAAATCGACCAATGGGTTGCAGAACCCGAAAACATACTTAAGTCAGAAAGTTTTACTTCAAATATAGGCATGTGGGGTATCAAATAAAAGGTCTCGACGTCTCAATTATCCTAGTAAGAGATTCAACAAACTAATAGGGTGTCGAATTTAATACAAATATATCAGATGGAACTACTTTTTTGGTTGTCAGACTTAACTGGTATAAAGTTTTGGTTCATAATAGTTGCAGGCGATTCAAATTATTTTCCAACCATCTGAAACGTTTTCAGACAATTCACACTTTCAGACTTTCAGATTTTCAGAACACTTTCAGACTATTCAGAAAGTTTTCAGTGCATCTAGAACACTTTCGAACATTCAGAACATTTTCAGATTTATCTAGAACACTTTCAGACCATGTAGAACTCTTTCAGATACCATTTTCAACCAATCAGAACGTTTTCCCACAATACAGAATATTTTCAAAATATATAGAACACTTTCAAACTTTAAATTTTAATTGAAATATTGAAGAAAAAACGTTCTAGGATAAACTCTTTTTTTGTCTTATATATTATTTATATATTGCATAAATCTCTATATCTATCTCTTTCTAACGCGTTACTTCTCTGTACCTCTGTCTCTCTCTATCACTCTTATTTACGCCTGCTACTCACACAAACCTTTTCACTGCATTCTATTTAAATTAAAATTAACTTTAAATAACAATTTTTATTTAAATCTTAAGATGAAATCATTATTATTTTAAGATAACAATTATTATTAAATAAGATAACTATAATTATTAAATAAGATAACAATTATTATTAAATAAAATAACTATTATTATCTAAATAAGATAATCTTACTTTAAATCTAATTATTTATGAAAGTATTTTTAAACCAGTGTGGTCTTATGGATTAAACTATGGGGCACCGCCAAAAAAACCAATCTACAGATTATCCAGCGAGTGCAGAACAAGATCATAAGGCAGGCACTGAACGCACCCAGGTACGTTCTCAACTGGTTGATTCACCAGGACAGCAATATGATGACAGTAAATGAAGTAATTCAACAAAAAAACAGACAACTATAAAAGAAGATTTGACGAACACCCAAATTACTTGGCACAAAAAGAATTCTCAGAAACGCGCCCAACCAGGCTAAAACGAAAATTCCCAATGATCTCATAAACAGCCATTTGTAAACGCTGACATTAATATTATTATTATTATTATCTTACCATTTCTATTATTGTTATTTTGTTATATTTTATTGTTTTTTCTAATGCTATTTTGTTATTCAGAAATTTTATTTATATTATTTATTAATTTTATTTTTATTTTTTATTTGCTTTTATTTTATATTAAATCATCATACTACGGGTATTATTTTCATGTAAATTCTATTCTTTGCACTCTTATTTATTTAAATTTATGTTATTATTTATCAATATTGCTAGATGTTAACTATTTAACAGTTGTAATATATAATGTAATTAAAACAAAAAAAAAATAAAAAAAAAAATTAAAGTTAATGTGGCATATTTCTGGTATATATCGCCATGTGTAAAGACATTTTTTAAAATTCATAATGATAACTTTTGAACTTCTGTTTAAAACTAAATACGGTCTTAGAAAGTTAAAGCTACTCCTGACCAATTTCTATTTGAACCTGAAACCAATGGTTACTAATCCACATTAATAATACTTAATTTATAAAAATTAAAATATGATTAAAAAATTATGAAATAATATTTATTTAAATTTAAGTGAACAAATATGCTTATGTTTCATTGATCTTCAACACGCTTCTGACTGTGAAGTGCCATGTGTCTCTTCAAATCCTTCGATTGAGTAAATTCCTTATTACGTACTTCACTTACATAGGAATGCTCTTGTTTATGAATCAGCATGTGTTTTATCATATGACCTCTTTCTGTAAATGTCTTATTGCATATTTGGGGCCGTTCAAGTATTACGTAAGCACTTTAGGGAGGCGGGGGGGTTATTGATTTGCTTATTTTTGGTGACATGGGGGCAGGGGGGTCTAGATGATGATTACGTCATAGTTTTTTTTTTTTAAAAAAATAATTTTTACAACTGTCCTGAAACGGACAACAAGCAAAATATTTGACATGAAACTGGAAGGCAAAGTTATTTTTAACGATTCAACGTTGGCAACGTTAAGAAACTGATAGTTGAAATAACTGTGTTATTGAAAGTTGGTAATATGAAGTTTGTTCTTACAAAATCTCAAGTTGACGTTGTCAACTGATTTGATGAATAATAATAAATGTGAATTGTCACATTTATTTAATATATATATATATATATATATATATATAATAAAATTGTTTCTTGGGCATCCATCCAGTAATTAAAAAACAGTTTTAATGAAAAATGTTTTTATTTAAAGAACATACGTTTCGGGTCTTGATTTGACCTATCTTCAGTGCTACAATTAAATAATTCAGGGTTACAAATTAAAACAATATAAAAAAAAAATACATAATTAACAGACAAAAATAAGTAAAACAATGTATATGAAAAGTATATATGAAAAACAACCATAAAATAAACAATGTAAAGAAACTCACCATACAAATAAATATGTTTTGTTATAATTTTTTATGTAACTTTTATCGTTCCATAACTATTATCGTTTTTCTGTTAATATCTATACTTTTTCTTAATAATTTTCTCTTCATTCACATATTTTTGGGATTTGATTATGGATGTCTTGCACATGTATAAATTTTTTACTATGTTCCTACTGCGCATGATCGTTGAGAAAATCTTCGTAATATGGAACCACCAAAATTCTCTCTATCCCGTTCTCTCACCAATGACGATACAGTTTCCAGTATTTTCCGCAAACACGTTCGCACACATTTTACTCTCGTACACACTCGTAATACAACTTCCAAACTAACAACATGTTCGTTTGGAATAAGCTTTTTTATAATAAAATATATCATTCATTTTAATTTTACAATTTTTTTGAAAAATTTTCATAACTCGACGTTTCATCACTTTTTTATTTCACTTTTATTTATTTTTTCGTGCAATTTTGTGTTTTTGTGTTGTTTTTCAAAGTTTATTTGTATGGTGAGTTTCTTTACATTGTTTATTTTATGGTTGTTTTTCATATATACTTTTCATATACATTGTTTTACTTATTTTTGTCTGTTAATTATGTATTTTTTATATTGTTTTAATTTGTAACCCTGAATTATTTAATTGTAGCACTGAAGATGGGTCAAATCAAGACCCGAAACGTATGTTCTATAAATAAAAACATTTTTCATTAAAACTGTTTTTTAATTACTGGATGGATGCCCAAGAAACAATTTTATTATATTATTTCACCATCTGAAGAAAAACCTCTCGCTTTATATATATATATATATATATATATATATATATATATATATATATATATATCTTGATAGTTTTTTCGACGTTGAAACATATTTCAAAGTAACTAGCAGCCCATTCGTCGAAATAAAAAAGGTATAAAGTATAAAAACTTTTATTTATACGTTTCGACACAAGATGCGTGTCATCATTCAGCAACACAGGACAAAAACACTCAACAAAACTCAACTGAGTCGAGTCTGGATGCTCGGTATGGGCGTGTTTCTCGCTTCACAATTATGTATTTCATAACTTTTAGTCAAATTAGTTTTCAAATCTTTTAGTTATTCATAATTTTTTCTAAAAAAATGTTTTTCTCTAATATGTTATTAAGTTTAATTTTTTAACTTCCCGAAGGAGAAGTTTATGTTTTCATCAAAAAATCCGATTCGCTAATTTTATGTTTTCTCGACGTTTCAAGCCATTCTGAATCGAATGAGACCAAATTTGGAAAAAGTATGTGTGTGTGGGTGTGTGTGTGTGTGTGTGTGTGTGTGTGTGTGTGTGTGTGTGTATGTGAACAGATTTTTTGCCGTAAATCGACGTTTTCTCGAAAACGGCTGGGTCGATTTCAAAAATTTAAAAGCCATTCGATGTATCTCGACGAGAACTATTGTTTGTAAGTTTTGTGCGACGATCGGCCAAGCCGTTTCTTTATAAATGGCAGAAAAGTGAAAAATTTTTCGTCAACGTTTTAGCCCGCAATTCTGAATCGATTTTGAAAATTCAAAAACCGTTCGAAAGATATTGGTTGGGAATCGTGCTGATTAGTTTTTGGTAGAGATCGGCCGGGCCGTTTTCTTGTAATAAAGTTTTAAAAAAAAAATTTCGACGATTTTTATGATTATTTTTTGACGATAGATACCATAGTCTTCTAGATCATACTAAAATATTACGGCCCTACGACAACTGGTTCAGCTTTAAAATTCGTCAAAGTTTGCAAAAATCAGTATGGTCTTTTTGGCATTTGTCAAAATTAGACTTTTGATCGACGTTTTCTCAAAAACGCCTGAACCGATTTTAGAAATTTAAAAACCATTTGATGTATTTCGGTGAGGACTATCGTTTGTCAGTTTTGTGCAACGATCTGACAAGCCGTTTCTTTGTAATTCAAAAAAACTTTTCGTACACATTTAAGCTCATCCTACCGAACCGATTTTAAAAAATCAAAAACTGTTCGAAAGATATTAGTTGGGAATGATACTGATTAATTTTAGGTGAAAATCTACCGAGCCGTTTTCTTGTAATTAACTGTTGAAAAAAAAGTGTTAAATTTTCGTCGACATTTAAGCTCATCCTACCGAACCGATTTTAAAAAATCAAAAACTGTTCGAAAGATATTAGTTGGGAATGATACTGATTATTTTAGGCGAAAATCTACCGAGCCGTTTTCTTGTAATTAACTGTTGAAAAAAAGTGTTAAATTTTCGTCGACATTTAAGCTCATCCTACCGAACCGATTTTAAAAAATCAAAAACTGTTCGAAAGATATTAGTTGGGAATGATACTGATTAATTTTAGGCGAAAATCTACCGAGCCGTTTTCTTGTAATTAACTCTTGAAAAAAAGTGTTAAATTTTCGTCGACATTTAAGCTCATCCTACCGAACCGATTTTAACAAATCAAAAACTGTTCGAAAGATATTAGTTGGGAATGATACTGATTAATTTTAGGTGAAAATCTACCGAGCCGTTTTCTTGTAATTAACTGTTGAAAAAAAATTTAAGCCGATTTTCATGGCACTTTTTTTGGCGATATACATCATGGTCTTATAGAACTTACTGTAATATTATGGCCTTACGACAAGTAGTTTAATTTTACAAATTCGTCAAAGTTTGCTAAAATTATTATCGTTTTTTTCAAAGTAGGATTGGTAAAGAATATTATTTACACTTTTTTTTTATTAAGTCGATTATTTACACATATCGGGAAGTTCATGTAACTTGCCTCAAGGCTAAATACCAAACCAACTAGTTAAAATAAATTTTTGTTGAGTGTTTTTGTCCTGTGTTGCTGAATGATGACACGCATCTTGTGTCGAAACGTATAAATAAAAGTTTTTATACTTTCTACCTTTTTTATTTCGACGAATGGGCTGCTAGTTACTTTGAAATATATATATATATATATATATATATATATATATATATATATAGAATTTTATGATATGAGTGGAACGAATATTAATTGTTTAATATGAACAAAACAGCACTCAGATTTGTTTAACACAACTTTATTTTATGATTACAGACGTTTCGAGACCATGGTGTGTCTCATCTTCAGTGTAATTTCAAAAAACAGTTATTTATATACAACACATTCTTTAATAATTTATTTAATTTTCATTTAATTTTTGATATACAAAAAACACCAACTATTCCTTGCAATGCTTGACACAGTACTCAAGTACGGTCTATGGGTCCAACGAAAGAGAAAGAAAACTTTCAGAATTTTTCAAGAAAGTAGGTGTACCAACAAAGGCCAACAAAAATCACTAACAGTAATAAGTAGAAATGTGATGCGGCTGTCAAACCATTTGTTAACCTAACATTTAATATATTGAACACCACCTTAAATCAGGCTAAGAATTTTGACATTTGCATATTTCAGCCAGCATGAAGTTGGCGACGAAATAGAAGTTAGACGTCAAGTTGAAAAGAGTTTCTAAACACCGGATAACAAAGTGCTGAGAAAGCTGGCTGAAGTTAGCTGTAACACATTACAGATTTGTCAAATCTTTTGCACTGTGCTTTCAACTTTTTTATGTTGGAATCGCTGTTACGATTACTTCATTACTATAATAAATAAATTGTTATGCTCCTGGCTTGTGAGATAATAAAGATAACAACATTTGTGACTGATGACGCACCAGCATATTTCAATGTTTGGTCTCATGTCATGGGAACACCAGAAATAAATTGTTATGCTCCTGGCTTGTGAGATAATAAAGATAACAACATTTGTGACTGATGACGCACCAGCATATTTCAATGTTTGGTCTCATGTCATGGGAACACCAGAAAATAAATTGTTATGCTCCTGGCTTGTGAGATAATACAAGATACAACATTTGTGACTGATATAAGGGACATATAACATATAAGGGAAGAAGAAGAATGCAGATGGTTGATGACTTACGAGAGAAGAGGAAAAAGTATTCTATGTGTATGCATACACCACATAAACAGGTATGTACACATTCATACATAGGGAACTGGTTTTATTCTTTTAAATATAATAACAATTAGGAAAAGAAACTATGGTGCAAGGCATCGTACCTTAAGGCAAATTGCTGGAACTTTTCGCACCGGAATTAAATATTCGAGGAAAAAAAATCAGTAATCAATAAATATTGATTTTTGATTATAATATTGTTTTAAACATTTTCAAATAGGTAATTATAATCCTATGTATTTTATATACATCTTTTTTTTTGTAAGATATGCCCAATGTTCAGAAACCTTTGAAACGTAAAGATAGGACTGATTAGTTCAATGACAATTAAGTCAAATGATAAAAGTGGTTGATTTATAAAAATCTATATATCATTTTTCACTGTAATACCAGTTCCCTAATGTATTTTATATGATTCGGTCGATTATTTTTGAGGCTTGTTGTGAATACATATGCTAATTAATAATTACTTGTCTAAAAAATAGTGTTTATAGATTTTCTCAATTTTGCTTTCAATTTGTTTGTTTAACAACATATGGTGGGAATCTATCGTTTGAAGATTGAACCTCCCATTCTCTATTCAGTCTGGTGTTCTTAATTTGTTCAGAATGTTTGAGTCCTTCTGCCTCGTTGATAACAAAGTACCATTCAATCTTCGATGTGTCTTTGATGAAAAGCTTGCTCTTCCATTTCTAACACTGTGTTTATAGCTATATCCATTCGCCTCGAGCATCTTCTCTTCAAAATGTGACTCTTTATCTGATTATGATAGCTCTCCAAGAACATGTTTGTATTTATGCCCAAGCCTTTCCTGTAACAGTATGCCCAAGTTTTGGTGGATGTATCACATTCAAGCTCAATTAAATAGGCATCTAATTTGGACTGGATTAATTACTCGTCGTAATTTTTCATATACTGCTCTTTCTTTCTGTCGATTTCTAATCTTGAGTGCCGTTGCTCTTTTCCAACTCCTGGACACATGCCAGGAGCATAACAATTTATTTTCTGGTATTCCCATGACATGAGACCAAGCATTAAAATATGCTGGCGCGTCATCAGTCATAAACGTTGTTGTCTTTATTAACCCTACTGACTTATAAATTTCTTGGAAAAATATTTTCAAAATGACTTCATCCTGCCTGTTGGAGAAACAAAACGCAACAGGTATTCCGCTTCCAAATTCATCTACAACTACCAGAGTGTGTAAATGATAACCATAGCCATTTGTCCCATGGGTTCCGTCAACGCATAGTTTGTCAGCGCCAAATTCCATTAACATTTTGGCCTGCAGGTCAGTCATAATGACCAAAATAATGTCATCCTTATTTAGCCCATAATCAGCTATACCAACTTCTTTATAAAACAGAACTTGGAACTTTTTCTCAAGTTGCTTCTCTCTGACCCATAGTCTCACGCTTACTTGATCATTAGGATTTCTGTATGTCATATGTGGTGGTAAAACACGTTTTTTGATGTACCATATATCCTTTCTTGTGATCAAGGAAGCCCTGCGGGGTAGCATATTATCACGTGCAGCACTACGTATACTGCTTATAATAATGTCAATAGGTTTTCTAATAAGCACATTTCTTAGTGATCCATATATATTTCATATTTAAAGCTAATAATTTAATATTGGAAAATATTATATAAATACTTATATATGTATATTAAATAAATTTCAATAATTTGAATTCTAACTGGTAAAAATTTTATATCATAAATATTTAATATCATTTTGAAATACTGGCATATGTATAAACATCAAGTCTCATTATCGGCTTCATTATTTTAATTTTAATTCTTACTCTCACTAATGCTCTTTAGTTATTAAATAGATGCTTCCAAGTTTATTTACAACTTTTTTTTTGCTAACATGTGTTGTAATATATTTGGTTATTGAATCTCATTTAATATTAGCTGATTTTCACATATTTTATTTTTGTGACACAAGGTCTAACTTTTGAATTGTAATGCTAATATGAATATTAATTAATAAGAACTTGTTTAAGAGATATGTAAGTAAAATTATTTTAAAGAAATACTGTAGTCTATAGTATATAATGACTTGCAAAGCATTAAAACGAATAAGGAAGATTATGAGTATAAACAATCATGAAGCATGGATAGCTAAAATGAAAGAGCTTCTAATAGTACACAGCATATCATAATACATACTTGCATTAACAATAGTAGATCAGAATGGCAAAAATAAAAGAGCTTCTAATAATACACCGCACATCATAATACATACATACATTCACAATATTAGATCAGAATGGCAAAAGTAAAAGAGCTTCTATTAATACACCGCACATCATAATACATACATACATTCACAATATTAGATCAGAATGGCAAAAATAAAAGAGCTTCTATTAATACACCGCACATCATAATACATACATACATTCACAATATTAGATCAGAATGGCAAAAATAAGAGCTTCTAATAATACACAGCACATCATAATACATACATACATTCACAATATTAGATCAGAATGGCAAAAATAAGAGCTTCTAATAATACACCGCACATCATAATACATACATACATTCACAATATTAGATCAGAATGGCAAAAATAAGAGCTTCTAATAATACACAGCACATCATAATACATACATACATTCACAATATTAGATCAAAATTGCAAAAATAAAAGAGCTAATAATACACAGCACATCATAATACATACTTGCATTAACAATAATAGATCAAAATAGCTACACTAAAATTTGTGAAGGACCTCTAATAATAGTACTAGGACATATTACAAAAAATTGATTACTAAATAATCGATCGAGTAGTTGTATTGTGAACCATAAAATACACAATATTTATGATTACAACTATTGGCATATGACATAAATAGAATTGGAACATATAGGTGGATATTGAAAAATATCATCAGTTCAGTCTTATTTCAACAATATCTGTGATATAAGCAACAGAAAAAAAAATATATATACATTAATCATAAACAGAATTAATCCAAAAGGAATGGATTGGAAATGGATGTTGGATATTGGAAACTATTGTTTCTAGTATAATTAATAATCAACTTACAATATCATCGTATGTTTTAATTGTTATTTTTTCAAGTTGATATTGCATCTAAATATAAATGAAAATGTTCATATATTCATATTCACAAATTCTTCAAATTCAAATTATAATCATTATTTTTTTTACAATGAGAAAATGAACATTCATATATTGGCATTACTAAAGCAGTAAATTTAAACATAAACATATAAAACATGTTATTTTGCTAATATTAAATGTATAACTCTGTGACTAATTATAACTATATTATGATTTATTTGGAGTTGGATTTGACCTGTAATGTTATATAATTTATGTTGCTTTACTTTTTAATCAACTTGAGTGGTATGTTTGTGTAACAACTCACTATTGTTGAAATGAGCATTTTGTGTATCTAATGATGCAACAAAGTTCTTCTCTCACAATTTATGGTATTTGGTTTCATTTGTTTATATTATCATTTCAATTCTATCTTTCAAATTTCTAATGTGAATAACATTTATTAACAGCTATATTGCGGAGATAAGTTTTAAATTATAATCATACATATTTCTTTTCATATTATGGTAATAGGTTTTGAATTGTCAATATGATTTATTTATTGTTACTTTACGGTAATAGGTTTTAAATTGTAATATGATATTTCTTTTCATATTATGGTAATAGGTTTTGAATTGTCAATATGATTTATTTATTGTTACTTTACGGTAATAGGTTTTAAATTGTAAATATGATATTAATTGTTACATTACGGTGATACGTTTTGAATTGTCGATATATTTTTTATTTATTATTACATTATGGTAATAGGTTTTTAATTGTAAAATATGATTTATTTATTATTACATTTTATAGTGATAGGTTTGAATTGTGAATATTTGATTTATTTATTATAACATTACTAATAATAAGTTTTGAATCATGAAGAATTGTGTTCGACTGTATGTGGTTGTGTGTTCTACTGGTATGTGGTACAATTTGTTTTCTAATTTTCTTTCACGCCATGCTTTACTCATTAATATTAACATTGTGTAAATAGATTTTAACTCGTAAACTATTTATTGTAAATAACTATATATTTAATTCACATTCAATAAAAATATTACCACAATTATGCTTTATCTTTTTTTTTAAAAAAAATAGCTTTGTTTCAGTAGCAAAATTATGTGATCTAAAAGTTTTCAGTTATTCAATGTTGCATCCTACAGTTTAAACTACCGTTAAAAACTGGAACAGTCCTGGATTTGAATAATGCACTTATTCTGATAATAAAGATTGTGTTCTAAAATTCAATCATTTGTAGTCAACAATATTTGAAGTTTTCAACAATTATATTGCACACTAGTATGGAACAGATATAAGAAATGGTAAAAAAAATTAATTTTAATATTGTATCATACACGTAATCTTGATATAATAAATACGAAAGATTGTAAATGTAGCAGTGTTTGGCTTACAAAATAGTTGACGTTTACCAGTATTCTTCAATTGAAATCTACCATACATAACAAAAATCCAATATTGCAACAAATTTCTGACTGAATGAAAAATTATTACTAAACACCAAAATGAGAAATTGAGGTTAAGTTTCGACAGTTGCGACAAATGTTTTGACATGTATGAATGCTCTGCTGTTGGTATGCCTGCTCAGAAGAATTTCTGATTTTTTGAATGTTGGTACCGTGATTTTTTCGTTTCAGCACTTTGTTAATCCGGTATTTAGAGCCGTGTCTGTTGATACTTCTATGCAGTCACTGGCGGCCATTTTTTGACACGACAATATACTTCATGAAGAGGTGACAAACAAAGCAGGCGTACCAATATAAAAGTGTAAATAACCCTAGTACATAATGACAGTTCATAGACGTCAATGTGACAGTTACAATTTAATTTCAGCTCTCATATATTAATGTATATCAATATTATATATATTTAATTTTTCTCTACGATCATAATATTACGTAGAGGATTTAGTACTGTCATAGTATATAGTAATAATCATATTAAGTCTGAAAGTGGTAAAATGTAGTACTTGTATAAGAAGTTTTATTCAGTAAGTTAAATAAACGTACAACTGTTTTCTCCGAAAAAGTTCTTGTCATATAAAAATGTGAATAATAAATAATCTGTCGAAATAGTTGTGAAGTGCATTTATATAGCTGAAATTTGTTAAATTCTCAATTAATTAGGTATTTGAAATTCTTTTTATTAAATTATTATTTTTATAAAATAACAGTACGTATGGTATTGAAAAATTGAACCTAATTTTGGTCAACAAATAAAAGATTAATGCATTAACATAAGCTTTAGCATTGTTTTTTTTTATCAAAAATATACTGTTTTTTATAAAAGAAGAAAAACTATTCATTTATAACAATAAAAATTTATTGAAATTATAGAACATATTAATATACATATATTTACAATTTAAAACCTATTTCCATAATATTGTTAAAGCATGGTATAATAAATATATTTATGCAAATAAAGCAAATACCAATTGGGACAATTCCCATAAATGTAATATTGGGTTTATATTGAAACACACCTTGTAGTTCAATAATTTATTTCACTTATTAGTAAGGTTGTATAATATTATTTTAGGTTAACTTTGACTGGTTTCGCGAGTCGGGCGGTTAATTATAATAACAAACTTAAAAGAATTATGACTGCTTTCGCTCGTCAAGCGGGTACTTCTTATGTGTTTTCTTGGTGACGCTTAAAGTTGTACTGACTATTATACCTAATATTTCGGGTAAATATTTTTTATTGCCCTGTATGAAGCGAACAGCTTTCTGCGTTGTTGCAGTTTTTTTGAATATTGGAGCAGCAATTCGCTCCACCAATCACATTTAATTAACATAATTAAATTATTTGTCATTAGATACAAAAATGCTCACATAAGCAGTGTGTTATGATACTGGCAAGGCTATATAATGTATAGATATTTACAATTTGAAACACATTTCCATAACTTGAATGAATGGCATAACTTTAAATGAATTATGCAAATAAATCAAACATCAATAATAGTTAATTATGAAGATAATTAAATTATTTCCAGCATTGAATGCAAAGAATCGGCTACACTTCTTGAATCATTTTTATTTATAAAGGTATCATTTGGTGGTAACACCCGCCTTTTTATGGAAGCTCTCAGTGGTCTCAGCAATTTTTTGTATAACAATCTTCACGTATGTTTTTTATAATAAAGTCATCATCTACGCCTGCTTTAATTTGATCTGGAAAAAATATATTACAAATGACAAAGAACTTACAACAATGTGATAATTGCATTTATGAAAATAAATTAATTATACCCTTGATGTTTCTGATTAAATTTTGATCCATCCGCACATATTTTATCAAATTTTCATGTCCCACATGTGTCTTCCAGTAATCAACTTCAACATGTCCGTCATTATACACCTTGAACATAATTCGTGAGGGACAAGCATGCCCAATTTTTTTGCTACCCCTTAAACATGTTTCCTTTGTTTGGTGACTGTGTGATCGATGGCAATTATAATATTGAATGGTGCAGCAATTGTCTTTTGTTATGTAGTGTCCTTCACATATGACGTAATGCTGTTCTGTTCCATCTCAGTTTTCCAGCTGTAAAAATCTATAGCAAAAGATGAAATTATAGAAATGTTTGTTGAAAATCTTCATAATTAAAAGTTGACAAACCATTAATAGAAGAAAACAGTTTGTCTTTGTGTTCAATATTGATGTGATGATGACACTCAATATGTTTTTGTAGTGCGCTGTACCGTGTGTAAAAATTCCCGCAATCTTCAATGGGGCAAGTAATTCTGAGAACCCTTGGAGAACCTATGAATGAACAATTATGATAACTTTGTGGATATTAGTAAATATTAAATATATTTAAATAATACTTATATATTAATACCTGTAAAATGTTCTGAGTACAGCGAAGCATTATCTTGGGGTCTGGGTCGCGTTGGGGTCACTGGAAAGAATGTGAGCGATCTGGATGATTGGAAAAGTAGTGGGGAAGATGGTTGTCGAATAAAGGAAACAGTATTGGAATTAGCGGTTGTCATATGAATTGGTGAAGCAGGAAGCGCATCCGAGCGAAAGGATGTTGTAGGAATTGGTGAAACAGGAAGAGTCGTTGATATTGGTAAAGAAGAAAATGATGTAGAAGGATTTGGCAAAGCAGGAAGAGTTGTGTAAGAAGTTTGTGAAGCAGTAAGGGTACATGAATAAGAAGTAGTGGAAGGAATTAATGAAGAGGGTAGAGCATAAGAATGCAGCGCAAGGGATGTTTCTGGATTAATTCGGGAATCATAAAAATACGTGCATTGGAGTTTGGAGTCTGTAGGAGATGTATCAGGAACGGAGGAATGAAAAGTTTTGATGTGCCTTTGTAATGAGGAAGGAGCATGCAAAATTTTTTGGCAAAACTTACATTCAAAATTTTGAAAGTACTCCTTAGACTGTATGTGATGTACTAACCTGTTGTGACGGCAAAGAGAACAAGTGGAAGCAAAAGTTTTAAAGCAATGGATACATTGGTTTTGCTTTTTCATATTGAATATAAAAAAGAAAGGGGTTGAACTATAGTATAATCCTAAACTAACTTAAGCTATAATTAAAAGATAACTTATGTATAAAAAAGAAATATGAACTAAAATATTAAACCTATAATATAAGCTAAAAGTAACGTAGGAATCAACTAACGAGATAAATATGAAATTCTTAAATGAAATGAAATCTAACCTAAATGTAACCTAGCTATGAATTGAAATGCAACCTAACCTAAGTGATTAAAACGTACCTTATATATTTGTCGAAAAATAAAATAATGCAGGAATACCTACTTCTAAAGCGATCTAATAATTGTAAAATAGCTAGAACATAAATAGTAATATAATAACCCTAACCTATAAAACACGTAAAAACATAGAAAAGACCTGAACCTAGAAAAATATGAACAAAATAATAACTTAGTAATTAAAAAAATAAATGTTAATATAATAATGACGAGCAACACACGATTCACAAGAAAATTATACTAAAACCGTATTAATAACGCACAAAATAATTAAAAAACGAGGTAGGTAGCAAAAAACACCGGAAAATAATAGACGAACACATAGAATCAGGGTTTTTCACTTAGAACAAAATCCTCGTTCAGAAGGAATACTTAGGGGTCCATTTGTAGTCGCAGATTTGGCGCTAGTGAGCCGATGAAAAAGTATTTTCAAATGTTTTATATTGGTTACTAAGAAACGTCAGTGTTATTTTTGTATAAGTTTACAAAATGGCGATTCTTCTTCGTTTGTGTTTGTATATTTGTTCATAAAGATTTCATCAGGAATTGCTCTCAAATGCATAGCCCTTTGACAATATGAATAGAACAGCTTCAAACTCATATGGAGGACATAATTACTACAATACTACGTAGTGCATTGACATATTAGTCTAATCATAATACACTTTAAGGAAAGAGATCAGTTCTAGGAAATTGTGTAAGAAATCAAATATACGCTTCTACAAGAAAGACATAATACACAGCTGTTTAATATTGGATTACCACTTCACGCGGATCTGAATATACTTGGAAAAAAATGAATTGCTTAAGAATGTCAAATTTTGCACGGGATTATTACTAGTTAATGAGAGTTAAGAATGACAGACGATGTAATGAACTAACACTATAATGCATTATTCACTAAATTTCACTGAATATTTATATTAATAAGTAGAAAAAGTGTAGAAGTTATTCCAGTAGATTAGATGTGATATCTATTATATATAAACCGTGTATTGCAGTGTATTTGTTGATTTATATTTCGATTTGATTGTATATTTATTATAATATAATATTATCTAGTATATTTTTGTTATTATTGTATCATTACAAAACATAATAGGATTGTAATACCGAATTTAGTTTCAAATATCCGTGTATTAAAATTCATTAATTTTCATTTCAAATTTTGCGCCATTAATTTGAGTGCCAAAAGCAGCGCCACCACGTCGAGCGGAGGACCCTTTAAGTATTCCTTCTGAACGTAAAAATCGGGCGAGAGAAGCGTCTATATGAATACGGGGTATTCTAATATTGTCTAGGCATAGAATAGAACGAAAACCACACAAATAAAACATAATAACGCTAAAATCCCATTCAACTCTGCAGCGAATGTGAAACACTTCTGACGTATAATACAGCAAACTTCACACCCCAAAAAGGAACATTGTAGTGACTGCATAAGGACACTCATGCATGTTGCTTGCATTTGCATGTTGCATGCCTTGTACAATCTGTTCTGTCACTTCTGTCACTTTTGTCTTTTGTCTAATGTTTAAGCCGCCGTCTAACCTACAACAAGTCTTGGTAAATGTAAAATTATTATTTCTGTGTTCAATAGATTCTGTATATAATTTCTTCGCGTGTTTCTTTTTATACCATAAAGTTTGGTCCTTCATCACGGATAATATTAATAAAATCAGTGATAATGTATATAAAAGGACGACGATTTTTTCGCCGTGAAGAAAATTGATAAAAAGTTTCATAAATGGTTGAAACTTAAAACTATTCACGCTAAAAACAAGAATTGAATACGCTCAAGCTCAACAATAGAGCAGCAATATTTATTATTGGTGAATTGAGTGGATGCACGCAGATTTCATTTGAGAAGAAGTTAGGCGCACGAGGCTCCAGAGTTTGTCATCGCTGTTATTCGTGTTACTGGGGCTCATCTGAGAATTGGAGCACACCTGGCACAGAAGGCTATGTCACATCTTATACAATAATAACACAAGACACTGTCATACAAGGGTTTGGAGCACCGGAGTGGCGTGAAAGCGGTATTTACGACAGTTGTAACTTGTAAGGTAAGGTACAAATAGAATAAGTTAATTAATGTACATGTTATTTAGCATATGCCACGTTTAGATGCTCTTACGAATATTGGTACCCCATCACTGTCTAGGTCGGTAGATTCAAATCCAGCATTAGATGTTAAGTTACCAGAGATCACGTTACCCAGGTTCAACGGTGATTATTTTGAGTGGACATAATTTATTAGATCTTTATAACTCCTAAATTCACAATAACACAAAGTTGCTGGATGTCCAAAAGTTGCACTCTCTAAAGGGAGCTCTACTATCGTTTACTGCAAAACTAATATCATCTTTAAGCTTAACGAATGAGTATTACACTATGGCCTATGAGCTACTGTGTAAGACTTATGACAATAAATTTTTAATACTGAATTCCGATTTGCAGCAGATTGACAACATACCGCAGATACACAAAGGAACACATGAAACTCAGAGCACTTTTCTGTGCAGTGCGAGGCTACAAATACATGCTTTTTCAGCTGTATATGAACCAACTAAACATCAGGATCTTATTCTGTTGTATATGCTGAACAAGAAAGTTGACAGCCATACTCGCATGGCATGGAATTTGTCCAGGACAAGTAAGTAGACCCACAATTAGAAAGTAGACCCATCCAGGGAAATTCTAAAATGGTTCATGTTAGTACTGTGAAAAAAGTACTATCTTTGTGTTGTTATTGTAGTAAGGTAAGTCATCCAATGTACAAAAGTTCCATGTTTAAGGACTTGGAGATTTCAGGGTGCAGGTGTTAAAGCATTCACTGTGCACTCGTTGTTTACTTCCTGCACATGACGCTAAGAGATGTAGTTTCAAAGGTACTTGCTATAAATGTAAAGAGCCCCACAACATTTTAATTCATGATGAAAATAGTTCTTCGTCACCATCAACTAGCCAATCAACTCAATTCTGGCAACAATGTTCTTTTAGCTAGTCACAATAACATACAAACTTTTCTTTCCACAGTCTCTCTATATGTTTTCGATGCAAATGGCAAAACCCATTGTATGAGGGCTCTACAGGATAGTGGTTCTCAAATAAATTTAGTTACCAGTTCTATAATAAGGAAACTGAAATGCCCTACAATAGTTTTGCTGTTTAGGATGAACATGTTGCAGGGACAATCAGGTATCAGTCAGCAAGCAGGGAAAATTAAAATCAGATCCAGACTTTCTGAGTATCAACGGACCATTTACTGTGTGGTGGTCGATCATGTTACACAAAATCTACCCAGCAGCTTTATAGACTACCATGATTGGTAGATACCGAATAGTGTAGATTTATAATAGTGATCCAGAGTTCAATGTTTCCTCACCCGTCGAGTTGTTAATAAGTGCTGAGTTGTATTTTGATATATTGCAATAGGGTTGCATTCGGCTAGATCATTGTTTGCCGGTATTAAGAAAAAGTCAGTTTGGATGGTTATTATCTGGCATTTACAAAAATTCTGATGTTATCGCTTATGTTGGGTTTATCTTCAATGAAGACCTCCACAATAATCTGTCCAAGTTCTGGCAACTTGAAGTTTCTTCAAACAATGTTGCTCTGAATAGGTCAGATAGGTTGTGTGAGGAGCATTCTGTCTCTAATGTAGTCAGAAAGAATGACGGTGTGTTTGAGGTTGCTTTACCATTCATATCATTTAAACGGGGCAGCTTAGGAGAGTCGTTTAACAGAGCGAAACGCGGATTCGAAAATTTAGAAAGACGTTTCAGTCGGAATCCCAACTTAGCAAAGGCATACTCTGATTTCATCCAAGAGTATATCAGGTTAGGGCATGCAGAGCGTATTGATTTGTATAAGGTCCCGGTAGACTCGTATTTTATACCACATCATGCAGTAATAAAGAAAGGAAATTATAAAAAGATCAGTGTGGTTTTCAATACATCGTGCAAGACAAGTTCTGGAGTGTTGGAAATAATTCAATTACTTGGGGGGGGGGGAGAGGGGTAGGCTTTACATTGCGCAAATGGGCCAGTAACTGTAAAATTATTATTTCTGTGTGTTCAATAAATTTTTTATATAATCTCTTCATGTGTTTCTTTTTATACCAGTAATTATACGGTTACTTATAATATAATATTACTATTTTAATGTAATTATACTATTGATAATAAGCATTTTGTTTAATTTACAGAACAACTTATACGTCCAGGACATTATACAATAGATAATTCATAAGCAGATCGGCCAAATCTGAGATAAGTATACTTATACTAGTTTTTGTAATCTCGATATAAATGAATTTGATAGTTATATATCTATTATTAGTATTATACTATTTTGCAGATTTTACTAGAAGTCGAGTACATTGAATTGTTACTCATTTGTATTTAGAAGACTATTGGAATCCTTAGTGCGTATCAGAATTTTGAAGTTAAGGTAATTATACTATTATTTTGTTGTATGGTTTCATTTGGTTGTAGTTTGTAAATATGTATTATTTAAAGAAATTGGGATTGATTTGATTATTGTCTTTCATTATATTTAGTACATTTATTCACAGAACAACCTGTGTTTCTTCAGCACATCAGGCTACTGGCAATTTATATGCATTTGGATTGAGTCACAGGTATTTGTGAATAGAAATTAATTTGATTTATTATATTGATTTATAATAATAATTATTTCTTTCAGATGTTTGTCCAATAGGCGTCATGTTAATACTTTAAACCTCTTTGGAGTCTCGCAAACATTACATTTTAGTACTAATATTTGTTCAAATTTCAATTGCTGTAGTGTTTATTAGAAAATAGTATTATTACAATGTAAAAGTTTTGTGTGTGAAGTGATTTTTGTGATAACATTTCAAGGAGTTTTTATTATCGGAGTATGGATGCTGACTTCCAGCTAATCAAGAATGGTTGTAAGGCTCTGTGGTAAGTAATATTTATTTAAATGGCATGCTCATAAATAGTACGATCACACCAAATTTGCGGAAATATGATTGATTTCAAGCAATGAAACCAATAACACGTATTTATTTCAATTTAATCATGTTTACGCTATTGTTTATAATGTTATTTATAGCTGATAACATTGGCATATTTCGATTACATGTAAATGATTCCTAATTTTTCTAAAAGTTTCCACACTTTTATTAAGTTAGTTTCATACAAATTAGTTTTCTTTTATGAATTTGTTAAGGAATTTGCGATTCAGCTTGCAAATTGGTTTTTTTTTATGAATTAGTTAAATGTTTTAAATATCTGTACGCCTTTTCTATTCTTTCAGTATTTGTTTATTTCACAATAATATTACTGAGTAGTTAGTAATTAAACAATAGACCCAATATTAGTATTTGTTTTGATTAAATTGTTTTCAAATTTTATATTAGAACGCATTTGCATGCATGCTTTTCATAACATACGTTTAAAATTAGATTAAATGACTTTGATTACTACTTTGATCATCTAATTAACTTCCGGTAGGGTAGTTATAGTAATGGGCCGAAAATCGAAAATGAAAATTTTTGCATTTTTCGACGTTTTGAAGGTTTCTGAACATTTTAAGGCATACCTCAGAAAAGTAATGGATGTGTGTGTGTGTGTTTTGTATGTCCGCATTTTTTCGTCCACGTTTTCGGGCGCACGGATCAACTAATTTGAATGGTTTAAAAACATTCGATTTGTATTGATAGGGAGATGTGCTGATTAGTTTTTGGCAAAGGCAGGTCAAGCCGTTACGGAGATATGGAGCAAAGAGTGCAGAAAATAGAAGTTTTTGAGAGTTTTTGAGAGAACGGATCATCCAATTTGTATGATCCAAAAAACATTCAGTTCGTAATGACAAGGAAAAGTGGTTATTAGTTTTTGGCAAAGGTAGGCCCAACGGTTTCGGAGATAGAGCTAAATGTTAGAAAATGGCAGTTTTTGAGAGAACTAAGTGTCCGATTTGAATGATTCAAAGAACTTTCTGCTTGTTTCAACAAAATAATTGCTTTTGCAAAAAAAATTTTGTTTCTAATTTTTTTTTTCAAAAAATATTTTTGTAATTTTGGATTAAAAATTAAAAAAATGACCCAGGCTAAGCACAGTTTAAGCGCCACTCTGGTGCAAATATTTACCCAAGTGCGGGCAACTATTTTTTTTAAATTGAATTCGAAATGAAATGACGAACGATTGTTAATGTTCTGGAGATAAATTGATTTATGGTTCACATTTGATTTTGATTGCTCAGATATGCAAGATAGCAAAAATAATGAAAGTTACAGTATTTGTAATAATATATTTGAAAACGTTTAAAATTTCTCGAATATTTCATTACGGTACGGGAAGTTCGAGCAATTTGCTTTAAGGCACGATGCCATACACCTCTAGTTTACTTTTGTCTGTTAAAGATCTATAAATGCATTCGCAACAATTTGTTTTACAAAACTTCACTTTAAATGCAGAATAATTGGAATGTTACCAGGGCCGGATTTAGAAGTTTGGCGCCCCGGGGCACTGGCAAAAATGCCGCCCTATCCCTGAAATTTTACGAATTTCGAACTTTTTTTTAAAGTAATCGCGCTGCTTCAGCTTCGTAGGGACACAATATAGAAGCGCGTACGCGCCGCATCGCAGTCTAACGGATAAACAATGTTACAGAACGCATATAAATGTAAACAAAATTCATACTCATTATCATAATATCGTTAAAATATCCGATAATTTAATGTGCATATGTCTTATAAACACTTTTGTCCGTCAAATGTTTCTTTTTCAAATTTTTTTATTGGATCATCGAAACCGCTAAACCTGCCCACCACAAATTTAAGCAGTTATTTATTCTGTAAATTTTTTTGAATGATATTGGACGCTTTTTTTCTCAAAAACTGAATTATCATTTTTGGCATTTTGGCTCGTATCTTTAAAACAGTTGGACCTGCCTTAGCCAATAACAAATCAGTACGTCTCCTTATCAATAGGAATTGATAGGAGATTGAATTATTAAATCGGTTGATCCGTGTTCTCGAAATCGACTTGAATAATTAAAAAATATTAGATTTGTATTGATGAGGAGACATGTTGATTAGCATTTGGTGCAGGCAATTACAAAAAATGGTACATTTTGAAACAGCTACGCAGCGCGATTGCTTTGCAAAAAGTTCATAATTTTCGAAAAAAAATTCAAAATACAAAAATGTGTTTTAAAAGTCTTTTTGTTTCATTTTTTTTAAAAAAATTAAAGCTCTTTATAAAATGTAGTTTTCAGTACGGGATGTTTCAGTAATTTGTCTTAAGGCACAATGCCATGAGTCACTAGTTTAAATTTTTTCGACGCGATAAGCTTGTAAGTGCACAAAGTCGTCATTTTAAGAGGGCTTCAGAACAGAAGAACATATTTTTCTTGAACTTTCAGCTTGTTTACGGATCTTTATACTAGCCAAATTGCCAAATTTGATAACTTATTAACCAATTTGATAATTCATGTATGGAGAGGGAGGCAAGACAAAATAATAAATTTTAGTTATCAGTTATTTCAACCCAAATTTTGCATTGCAATTGTATTATGTTTTGTTAATTATATTTTTTGAAATAAAAAATGTTGTTAAAAAAAGTCGATCATATTGTACAGAATTTTTTTCTCACTATCCAAATTTTGCCGCCCCCAAAATTTGCCGCCCTGGGCAGTAGCCCCGATTGCCCCTACTGTAAATCCAGCACTGAATGTTACATAATTCCATATCTGTAGATAATAATCTGTCCGAATTTATAGAGAGTAAATCAAACAAAAGAACCGGTTTCATACATTTATATTCAATTCAACATTTATAGTCCGTTTACAATACATCGCACTTTATGCAATATTTATTAAAATGTTTCATGTTACGACGATAATGATTTATGACGAACAAATTTAATTTTGCCTTAAAAATTATCTTATCAATTTTTATATGAAAGAAGTTGAATTTTTAGTGTTGTTATAAAAATTAATTTATTGAACAATTTTACGAAACATCTGATCATGCTAAAATAAATATCATTATCGATTGATAAATTTGAAAATAAAACCAGTTTTCATGAAATTTACTTTATAAAATGGCTACTATTTTCAATTATTTGACAGTTGATTTACTTTTGCTATTAAAAAACGTGCAGGTAATTTAATTTTAAAAATATTTTATCAAATTAATTTTTACATTCCGACCTAAACAATATGACTTAATAATGAAAATTTCATAATTTAACAATTTCTTTATATCATACTTGACAATTTATTCGTCAATTATTTTATCAGCGAATAAAATAGTTAATTACAAATTATAGCCATAAAAATAATCAATTCCTCGAATGTATATTATTATCTACCTGAAATAATTTAAATAATTTTTGTTTTCATTAAGATTTTGCAATATTCATAATTTTAATGTTATTTAATGGATTTCAATGATTCTGCATTTTTAATCAGTTCCAACATAGTTTTTAATTACTTGCAATTTATTACCGTAGTCCGAGAAAAACCTCGGGCAATTAAAATGATTTAACAATAAATATTTTGTGATTTAACATATATTTTCTCATCATATATTTGATCATTGATTTCTAGATTATTATATTCCAATCCGTTTCAATACTTTTTAGACGATTTTTATAACGAAGATGAAACCATTTGTCGTCTAGCTTATTAGGAAACAATAGCATGAACCCTGTATATATTTTGTTTTGAAATAAAAATAAAATGTTACCTTCAATAAGCTATTTAGTAAATGAAATCTTTTCTTACCGAAGTAGGTATTTCGTATTCCGCCTCTAAAAGTTGATCGCAAACTAAACTTCCCTGGCAAATGGTTCAGAATCTGAACAAAAGTTTTTTTTATGGTACAAATTTTAGAGCTTTTATTTAATAGATCAGTATAATTGAAAACTTCTATTGTAGCAACATACTGAAATTTGAAACATCGGAAGAAACGCGTTTTAATTTGTTTAATAATAATGTCGATTACTCGATCAAATATATTCACTTTGAACAAACGTTCAATATCCTGAATATGAATTTGCAAATCTTGTCAAAGTAGCGTATTACCTTCCTCTGACGAGTTTTAAAAAATTCATGATTGATAAATCATTTTCCTACTAACTACACTATTTGCGTCTAATTTGAAATTTCCAAATTTATGCCAATACCTTTCTAATTCTTAACAATTTTTTTTTTAAATGTTTATAGCATTTGAAAGATTGGTGGCTTTAGATTATAGAACTATAGATGTGGCGTCGATAGTAGTAGAATATTACTATTTGTTAGGTTTGATTGATTTTTCGAAGGACCAATGATTTGTTGTAAAACACTTTATTTGTAACTAGCCGGCCCGACAGACTTCGTCCTGTCAAAAAAAATTGTAATGTGGCGGTGTTTTGTGCCTGCCTTTTTTCTATTCTTTGCAAAAAATGATCCTGAACAGAACCATCACCCTGGTAATCATTCGGTGTGAGTTAAAAATAAATGCATAACACTATAAGCATTTAAAAGTGAGTAATTTTAATCATGTAAATCCTAATTCAAAAATCAGTTCAATTTTCATTGTAGTGCTTTGTGATATAAGATATTTTTTGTTTGATTACCTGGCGCATAGACAAACAAATCTGATGGTTTTCCAATACGGGAACAAACAACATACAATTTTCCATGTGAGAAACATGGATTTTCTAAATTAATACCACAAACACTTAATGATACCATAAACGCACTGGAAACGCATTGGGATGCATGGTGCGAGAACATCTTCTGCTTTATACTATCCTTTGAATAAAGTTGGTCGATATTTCGCAACATTATAATTTCCGATCCAACCTTTAATTGAAGATTGAGAATCAACTGATTCGCCTGTAATTTGTTCTTGAATTTTAAAATTTAATTAATTTACATCGATGTTTTGGGCTGCCAATATAGCTTGATTGATAGAAAGATATTTCTATGTTTATATAAATATATTCAAAATTAGATTATCAAAAACTACACAAAATGTCATGACATAGATCATTGCCATTGTTTTTTTACAAATTGCGTTGCCTACTTGATTAAAGAAGAAAAGGGCTGTTTTTAGGGTTTTCCCGGCAATTATTCGTTTTTTCTCGCCGTAACAACCATCCTTGGACTTCAACGAACATTTTAAAAAAAGAATTGGCCAAATTGATCCAGGCGTTGTTGAGTTATGCGCTTACCAACACATTTTGCGATCCATTTTCATATATAAGATATTTGGACAAAATTGTTTGACACATTTTGTGTTATGTTATATTGTAATTCAAATGTCCCGCCATTATTTTTAGTAGTGTTGGCAATTGCGCTTCTCCTACCCCTATGTACCTACCATCTTTATATTTATGTTTATGTTATTAGCCATAGATAAACAAGTATAATAGATCGCTATGTCTGGCGGTTTGACGTTACCTCGATTGAAATACAAATTTTTAAAAATAGATGGCAGCACATGTATAATATTTAAATTACCCCTGGTTTTACTTCTTAATTTGTACGTATCGTATACAGCCCCAAAAACCTGAATAATTTTTAATATTGGAAATAAGAACAAATCATACGAAATACAAAATATATATTTTCAAAGATATTACATATGTTTAAAGAACAATTAAAATTATGTTTATATTAACAATTATAATTACAGTTATGGAATGTTTGAAAATATAATAATTATTATACATAATTATAAAAGTATTATAATTTCACAATTATGCTTAAATAAAATATTTCAAAAACTAAATATCTAAGTGAAGAAAATCACAGAAGTATTTAACTAAACTAAGCACAAATAACTGACTAATATTAATTACTTAATGACTGATATTAATATATTAAAATCTTAAAAAACTAAGAAGAAACTACAAGCACAGGAGCACGCAATGAAATTACAAATTTAGAAGGAATGACAAATAATACAAAAATTTAAAGGGTTAAGAAAAAAACAAATAATTTGTTAAAAAGTACAAATACTTCACAAACAAAAAAGTCCTAAAAACATAAAATATATATATTGATATCAAAATTGAGAGAAATTCAAATTCCTAGGATTAAAACTCATTTACGAGACATTGTTCTTTATTAATTCTGCATGTAATAGTTATTTCGCTATCTAATGAATTAATAGTAAAGTTGCATTTAACAAAACCTTTGAATAGTTTCTGTACGAGTGTTTTATAACATTACATTTAGCCATGTTCCATCATGAAAACATTATCATTGAAATTGCCATAAAAGATCAACAAAGTGTTTACAATGAACAGAATAATGTTTTATGCACATACAATTGTTTATGAATCAAAAGATAAAAACAATATTTTTGATTCCCAAGGTCGGTAACAAATATATCTTGAATTTAAACATTATATTGGGATGTTACACAAGTTTTATTTGAAGAATATTATAACACTAATCTTCAATCAAAATACATTAAAATATTATGTATGGTATAGACTCTCTTTATAAGTGTTTACATTTGCTAATGTAATAGATAATCTTATTAAATATAACAATGAACTTACGTTGATGAACATTTAAACCAATACTAGTTTACTTTATAAGTGTTTACATTTGCTAATGTAATAGATAATCTTATTAAATATAACAATGAACTTACGTTGATGAACATTTAAACCAATACTAGTTTACTTTCTAAGTGTTTACATTTGCTAATGTAATAGATAATCTTATTAAATATAACAATGAACTTACGTTGATGAACATTTAAACCATACTAGCTGAATAACTGTTTTGCAACTTCAACAATATGAGATTCAATCCAATCATATAACAATTCCGAAGATAATGGTATTTCATCAAACATCAAAACACAGTATCTGCTACTAATACTTTTTAAAAGAAATAGCTGAACCTAATGTTTTAAATAGACACTCATAAATACCGCTATACACTTGTATCTCTGAATGCAACTTTCTCAATGTTTGAGGACATGGCAAAATAAATATTTGTCTCCAAAAATAGTAGACCTTTGAAGACTTTTTGTACGACTTATTCCTTAAATTATTGCATTGTTTATGAATCCTTCTTGTCATTACATATTGCATTCCTTGGTTATCAAAAGTACTCCTGCGCTTTGTTCGTGCATTTTGCAGCAATTTGCAGGTACCCCCAAAACACCTATTCAATATAATAACATGTTGACATATCTTGATTATATATAATTATTGCTGCAATTATTATTAAAAAATACCTTTGCGGAAACTTGTATTGGAATAGCTAAATATTTTAACCCGCACTTGACACTTTTTTGGGTACTATAAAAACACTTTGCCATATTAAATTTCACAAATGTTCACTTAAACAAAATTAATTAATTAGAAACAACACGAGTTCAAAAAGTTAGGTTATTCGTACAGCCATACAGCGATCAAATACTTGACAGCCACTTGCATGAACCACGAACAATTTGTAGTTGAAATTGGGTGCACATGAGCCATCTGTTTTTAAAAATTGAAACTACTCAGGACCAAAACAGTGCAACGCGCATTTGTTCGAAGATAACTCCCCATGTTATTAGCTATGTGAAATACTCTCTTCTCGCTAAACCGTGAACCAAACAACATCTTAAATAAACTTGATAATTTAAAAGGAAGCATTTTTATTATACCAATATTAATTACGTGTTTATTAACTTCCCGAAGGAGAAGTTTATGTTTTCATCAAAAGATCCGATTTGCTAATTTTATGTTTTCTCGACGTTTCAAGCCATTCTCGCCAAAAAGTATATGTGTGTGTGTGTGCGCGCGTGTGTGTGAACAATTTTTTTGCCGTAAATCAACGTTTTCTCAAAAACTGCTGAACCGATTTCCAAAATTTAAAAGCCATTCGATGTATTTCGATGACGACTTATGAGTTTTGTGCGACGATCGGCCAGGCCGCTTCTTTGTAACTCGCAGAAAAGTGAAAACTTTTTCGTCCACGTTTAGCCCGCAATTCTGAATCGATTTTGAAAATTCAAAAACCGTTCGTAGGTATTGGTTGGGAATCGTGCTGATTAGTTTTTGGTATAGATCGGCCGGGCCGTTTTCTTGTAATAAAGTTTAAAAAAAAAATTCGACGATTTTTATAATTTTTTTTTGCGGTACATACTATCGTCTTCTAGATCATACTAAAATATAACGGCCCTACGACACTATCGGTTTAACTTTAAAAATTCGTCAAAGTTTGCAAAAATTGGTATCGTTTTTTTGGCATTTAATCGACGTTTGCTTAAAAACGCCTGAACCGATTTTAGAAATTTAAGTCATTCGATGTATCTCAATGAGCACTATAGTTGGTCAGTTTTGTGAGACGATCTGCCAAGCCGTTTCTTTGTAATTTGAAAAAAAGTGTTATACTTTTCGTCCACATTCAAGCTCATTCTACCGAATCGATTAAAAAAAAAATTGTTCGAAAGATATTAGCTGGGAATGATACTGATTAGTTTTTGGTGAAAATCTGCCGAGCCGTTTCCTTGTAATTAACCGTTAAAAAAAATATTAAGCCGATTTTTATGGATTTTTTTTTTGGCGATATATACTATGGTCTTATAGATCTTACTGAATTATTATGGCCTTACTAGTAGTTGAATTTTAAAAATTCATCAAAGTTTGAGAAAATTAGTTTTTTTGACGTTCGTTAAAATTAAAATTAGACGATTTACTTGGTATAACGCTAGAGTACTTGGTCTCAATGTACATCTAAACCATTAAGTCCTACCGAAACCGGTTCAATTATAAAAGTTATTAATTTTTGAATATTTGCTTTTAGAAAATACTCGAGTTAACGTGTTTGTTCGTTTTCAATTATGTGTAATAAATCTACTCGGAATACGTTTAATCGCTCATAAATTAATTTATATAGTCAATTATTTACACATATCGGAAAGTTCATGTAACTTGCCTCAAGGCAAAATACCAATACCAACTAGTTTTTATTACAACTACAAATTATATTTGTATTTACAATTTTTTCAAAGTGTAATTTTTGTATTGATTGATTTTATTTTATAATAATTTTTTATTCAGATATTTGATTTGTTTCTATATCAATATATCGGATGCTTTGATTTTGGTGTTACAAATTACAATGGAAAACCAATAATAAAACTAGCTGTAAGTGGAATTCTGTCTTGAGGCAATTATGGCATCGTGCCTTAAGGCAAATTGCTGAAACTTCCCGTACCGTAACGAAATGTTCGAGGAATATTGAATGTTTTCAAATAGATTATTATAAATATTGTAACATTGTCTAATATTTATAAGAATTATATAAACTGAATTGCAGAGTTGAAATTATTTGTAAAGTATATTAGAACTATATCAGAATTAAAAATAAAATAAAATATTTCGATATACAAAAAACTACAAAAAAAAAAAAAAAAAATGGAACAAATTTTTTTTTCCAAAATCAATTATTTTGTTAAGACAAGCAGAAAGTTCTTTGAATCATTTAAATCGGACGCTTAGTTCTCTAAAAAATTGCCATTTTTTACATATTTAGCTCCGTATCTTCAAAATGGCTGGGCCTACCTTTGCCAAAAACTAATAAACACTTCTCCCAATCATTACTAATTGAATGTTTTTTAGATCATTCCAATCGGATACTCCGTTCTCTCAAAAATTCGATTTCTATTTTCTGCACTCTTTGCTCCGTATCTCCGAAACGGCTGGACCTGCCTTTGCCAAAAACTAATCAGCTCTTTTCCCTATCAATAGGAATCGAATGTTTTTTGAACCATTCAAATCGGTTGATTCGTACGCCCGAAAACGTGGACGAAAATTTGTATCCATACATACATACACACACACACACACACACACACATCCATTTTTTCTGAGGTATGCCAAAACGTTCAGAAACCTTCAAAACGTCGAGAAATGTAAAAATTTTCAATTCCGATTTTCGGCCCATTACAATAACTTACCCTACGGGAAGTTAATAATTGTAGTTTGCGAACTTCTTTTTATGCGAAAAAGGTTCATTTTGGATTTCAACAAAACGGTGTTTTAAAGCAAGAATGGCATCAGAGAATGTCCTGCACATCTAGTAGTCTTAAATATTTTTAATGTTATTGAAATTGCTCACACGCTTTCTTTATTAGATTCAATTCTAGATAAAATATTCCGTCTTTTTATATTATGTCTAAAATAATTAAAAATTCATAAACGATTCAAAGTGATTATTTAAAGAATATATCAGTATCATAAAGAATCAGTCAGTCTGTTTTTATCCTTCTGCATGAACGGTTGTGTTATTATTTACATAAACTTTTAACATAAATTCTACAGAAAAAGAGTTTCTATATATGTCGATTGAAATAAAAAAAAATTATAATATAATTTTACGTCGCAGTCTGCCGACAGAGAGAAGCGCTGCGCCGATTATGCAAAGCTGAGGACAGAGAAGGACAAATGTATTATGCAAATGTGCGATTGCGCTCGAGCACTATTTCGCACTCTATTCCACGCATAGGATTACTGCGCAGGACAAGGACAAAGATATGTCGCAGGCGCAGGCCACGCCCATCACCTATCACCTAGTTGCTCTCCCCACCACTCGAATCGGCCTGCCATTGCGAGAGGATATCATTTCGTTTTCGACAGCGGCGGTGTACGGTGTACGGCTAGAAGGGTCTCGGCGAAATGGACGTAGCCGACCGGCATGTTGCGTAAGTATTAATTATCTTATATTTCTTGTATTAATTTCAAGGTTTTCGAGTTGATTTTGTGGGTACCGATACCGAATTTTCGTAATACGAGAACTTGTAGTTTTATTTTCAGTTTTGATCATTTTGGCTTTTCATTGTACAAAATGAATTAATTGCGTGGACGCAATTACTGCGGCTTCCGAGTACATTTTGATTTATATATCACTAGAATTTTCTGAATCATTTGAAATCATCCATCCATTTACACTTTCAAATATTAGTTTAAAGTAGACTGCGTTGCTTAATAGATTTTGCAAGACAAATGGCAATGGTGGCAATGGGTCAGTGGTTAGGATTTTTTCAATATGCCAAAAATTACGATTTCTTATTAGCTCTTAGATTCTTAAAATTATTTTGCTACTGGGGTACATATTTGAATCACCAGTTTAGTTTTTTATAAATTTGTACATCGTTTTAACATATAATTAACCCTCCGTCGGTCGGAGTGGTCTGGCCAGATTTTTTCGGCTTCAATTAAAAAAAAGAACACTTGTAGTAATCCTATCGACTTGAAATTTCTTGACTTTTCCTAAAATTTCATTAGCTGTCGATCAATGAAAAAATCAGGAAGAAAGAAATGTACTTTGAATTTTTTTTCGAAGCGATCGCGGTGGGCGAGATAGAATATCGGAGCGAGTATGCGCCGCGTCGGAGTTTTACGGTTAAACTGTATAAATTTTGATACTTTATCCATAACAATGTGAACAAAGTTTGTACTTATTATTGAAATCTGTATAAAATATCTGATACTTGATGTACATAATAGATGTAATAATCAGTTTTGGAATACAAATGATTTATTGATTTTTATTGGATCTCGGAACCATTGGACCTGTCAATATTTGACAAATAATTTATTCAATACAAGTTCTAAAACAGTGTTGTAATATATGATAATTAATTCAAAATAAATAATTTTTCCCGAAATATTTGTCGACGATGTCGGTAATGATTGAAATGATTAAGAAAACAGTCGTCTTGAATTGATAAGGAGACGTCCTGATTAGTTTTTGGCAAAAACAGGTCCAGCCGTTTTGATGATACGGGGCAAAAAGTGCCAAATGTGGCACTTCAGTTTTTGAGAGAACTGAGCGGCGTATGATTTCAATGATTTAAAAAATGTAAAGAAGTATTTATATTTATAATGTTTAAAAATGTGAAGCAAGTGTTGGTCAACGCAAACATCAAATGAATTAAATAAAATCGTTATTTGAATAAAGAAGCATTATAAAATTTTATAAATACAGGTATGTTCAATGATTATTGGAAACACGTATACGATTAAAAGAAATTTATTTTTGTAAATAGTTTTATATAATAAAGAGATTAAAATAACGGTATTCATTGTTTATGAAGTTATATAAATTATTACAGAATAAACCTGATGATGGAAAGTATCTATTTCCGAAACGTCGTTATTAAATATCTTAAAGAAAAACAAATTGTTTTTATTATTGGATTTACTGTTTGGAAAAGAAACAATCAATATATTGAAAAAATCCAGGACTTATCTATTGAATATATATATATATATATATATATATATATATATATATATATAAACATAAATTTTTTTAATAATTGAAACATAATTGAATTGATATGGCTTTCTTCAAACAATCTGTTGATATTATATTTGAAAGATATCTTCATTGAAATATATCTGGCTATCAACCTTTAACCTCAGCAGAGGCAGGAGCAGAAATATAAGAAACAAGTATCAATTAGAAGTGTGGTGGTCACAAACATTTTTAGTAACATATATAATACAGTTATATACGAATATCATTAATATTAGTTATATACGAATCAGTGGCGTAACTAGGCTACCCGGGGCCCGTGGCAAATTTTTTTGATGGGGCCCCCATCATTAAAATCAAGTGGTTTTAATTTAATTTAAAAAAATTCGAAATTTTTCAACGTGTTGATTTAAATGTTATATATATATATATATATATATATATATATATATATATATATATATTATATATCCACGATTTGTAATGAATTGTATTAAAAATGAGTAAATCTACTTCGACTTATCCATATTTTATGGTTTTAAATTAAGAAATTATTTAAAATGTATGTACCTATACAAAAATTAAAAAAAAAATTAAAATGTATAAGTACAAGAAAACATAAAAATAAAAATAATTATAAGTCAAAATTAATAATTTAAAAGTACAATTACTACTTTGTTTTGAAAATCAAACATAAAATTTTTGTGTTTAAACATTGTAATACATGAACTATAGAAAGGATTTTTTTATGACTGAATTCAACAGAGAAAGAACAAAGTACTTTGGGGTTAAAATTAATTATTACATAACCTAACATTAACAATCAATTTTTCACGTGTTTTCTCAACAATCAAATCCTTTTTAATACTTTTTGAAAACTTCATATTCGTCATATACTCGCTGGCCCTTTTTGGTGAAGAAACTCATTTAAAATATGCTTAAATTTGGAATGAAATAAAAACAACAATTTAATTTCAATAAGGTATTTATTAATTAAAGTTTGTTTAGATTTTACTAATTTTTACGCGTATTTGGGGCCCCGTGGCCTGGACAAAATAAAACTCTTTAAAATAATAATCTTACATTCCTCGCGTACTTTTTTAACGACATTAAATTTGGTTGAACGAAGTTTTCATGATTAATTCGTTTTTCATGATTTTTTTATATTATTAATGTTTCTTACGGATATTGGGGGCCCCCTGGTTTGGGAGCCCCGTATATTTGATACGGCTGATACGACGGTAGTTACACCCCTGATTCTTACGAAAACATACTTTTCAAGTAAAATAAAGTATTAGAATATAATGTAAAAATATTTCTGAGCATGCGTCCTTTTGGGCCGGGGCCCCCTTACGCCGGGGGCCCGTGGCATTTTGCCGCCCACGCCACCCTATAGTTACGCCACTGATACGAATATAACTTACTTGGTACTTTTATATCTGCAAGCTATAATATATATTATACAAGCAACACAAGTCATCTGTCAATTATATATCTGCTCTGGAGAATTCAACAATGTAACAATACAATATATAAGGCAAATATACTACAAATATTACAAGGGTCTTCGTTTAAATCAAATATCTAATGTTCTAATTAATGAAAATGTGCTAAAATGCCAAAGATCTACAAATGAATACTATATCTTATTAATTTTATGTCAATATTAGTAGATGACTCAGGATATTAAAAAGGAAGATGAAATTTTCTATACAAGTATGAATATAAGAATTGTTCCGTTTAATTTTTTTTTCATTAGCTTTGATTCTATTCATATGTGCAACTAATTTTTTTATTGTGAAATTTAAAAATATTTGAGAATATGGACAAAGAAGAAACTTTTGGCAGTATTCCGAATGATGTGATTAGATTTTATAGTACATCATGTTAGAAAAGCAATTCAATGCAAACACAAAGTGTAGTTTCAGACCTCGAGGAAAGTTAGAACATTTGGAATCCCATGACAAATTTGAATCACTAGAAAAATCAATTTATTTATTTCCAGAGCAAATCTGTTTGTTCCCAATATAGAGACTGTGTACAGTCTAATAATTTTGATTAAATGCGAAAATTATAAAAAGTTATGATGCAACTTAAAGGAATTGAATTATTTTAATGATGAGCTTTTGTGCTTTTCGTAAGATAAAACCTGTGCAAGGTGTAAACTGTTTAATGAGATTACAAATACATAATGAATTCTTTATGTGCACAATTGAGTAAAGTTTATATTATTTTAAATATTGAAGTATCAAATGAATACAATTTGCGATTTCATAATTTCATATTCGTTTGTCTTGCATATTTGAAATGACGAATCAAGATTGATTTGTAAAGTTTTTAATATAATTTAACATTCAATAATGATAATGTTTCTTTATCTATTAAAATTCATTACATACTTGGTAAATTTGTCACATAATTTTTTAAATAAAAGTGAATATACGAATATGTGAATATATATATCACACAATTATTTTTAAACAGTCGTAAACAGCAACTCGATTTACTTCAGAATCAATATTAAATGAACTAAAACATAATTTTTACATATGAGCTTATTGCATTAATATAAATGATGTCAATTATTTCAATAAGACATATTTTGGGAAATCTGTACAAAATTAAATAATGTACAACATTTTCTACTATCACAACACATAGTTGTGTTTGTATTATTAAAATACTTTAATGAAGAGCCATATTTATATAGACGAAATTGATATTCTTATAGTAACACACTTGAACACAATATTGTTCAAGTGTTAGAAAATGTAATTTTCTTTGTTGAAAGTTAATAGCATTTGATGAATCTAATTAATGTGAATGAAAAACAAACAATTGCAAGCCTACACTGAATGATGTGCACGTTGCTTATACATACAAATTTGATGAAATCATACAAGTTGAGTAGAATTATTAAGTGCGAATGCAAACTCAGTCTACTGTTGAATCATATTTGAATTTTAAATGACCAAGTTTCAATAAAAATACAATTTCTAGTGATTTTGATAATATTTAATAAATCAATTTTGTTTTTTTTTTTAAAAAAAAAAAGCCAAAATAATCGATAGAAAAAATAGACCATCAATATTATATGATTTTGCAATTTTTAATAATTGCTAGCAATTTTTATATAATTTGTTCAACAATTAAATTAAATAATGCCCACATGCGAATGCACATTGATTATTTCAAATCACTACCTTAAAAGTTTGCAAATGTGATTGGCAAACATTATCTTGTAAAAACTTAATAAGTTGAAAAGTGAATGTTGTTGAATTTTAGGTGTATATTAACCCCTTCGCTTACCAGCTAATATCCAAATTTACGGGCCAAAAACGACACTAAGGTCGGCCGCACGCAGTGGCATAAACGACTTGGCTCGGCGTTCGAAACTGTACAAATCATAAAATTCCTGTAGTTTGTATAAACACGTGCTCGGTACAATTAACTTTACAAGATGTTTGATAAATAATTACTTACAAATATAATAAATTATTGATTATTACAAATATATAAATTTATACATATAATTATAAATTTATATATTTGTGCGAAAAGTATGTCACTACCACTGTCAGTACTACTGGTAGCAAAGTCATCACTGCTATGTAATTCATCACTAATTTTTTCTTGAAGACATTATAGTGTGTATTTTTTTTTAAAACTTCTTACAAACCATGTATGTATATGCTTCACCAAGTTTCGGAAATGTATTATTTATGTTTCGTCCGGTAGACTTGCGACGACTCTAAGGCGTCATATTTGTGTTTGGGCCGATAATCTTTGGACGCCTCTGAGGCGTCTTTGTAAGCGAAGGGGTTAATTTGACAGTTTTTATTTTTAGATTCCGGAAGGAAATTGCAATGGGCTGATATTTTATATAGATGACTTTTACGCACATGTCTTACAGTTGATTTTTCTGCCAATGACTAGGAAGATTTATTGGACATACTAGTAGCAAGATCACGATTTGAAGAAATCGTCGTTTACATTGAGATGCTGATTGTATCAAATGGATTTATAACAAAAATCCAATTAACTTGGAAAATCACAAGTGCCGGCGCTACCGGGCTCAACAATATGGCAATATGGACTTGCCGACATACATATTGTGGAACATGTGCAGTCTTGAAGGAAATTACAAAGATGATGCTCTAGAAATTCTACAGTGAATCAAACAATATGGACTTGCCGACATGCATATTGGTGATATGTGCATTCTTGAAGAAAATGACAAGGATGATGCTCTACAAATCCTAGAGCAATGCCAAAGAATTGAGCCAATGCAGGATTGAGCTGTAGGATTTCAAAGAGGCTGCAGCTTTTATTGAATTAAGTAGGTTTAGTTCGAATATTTAAAATGATTTATGTACTCTACTCTTTAAATAACAAAGATTCGATTAACAAATTAATTGAAACAAACATAACAAATTAATTGAAAGAGATCATTGTTTCTTACAGTCAAATAATTCATTATATTCAAGTTTTTCATTTTTGATCAATATGAGATGTAAATGATTTAGCTAATTTTAATAAAAAAGATTTAAAAAAAATGACATATAATTTAACTCAATTTTTTAATATTTCAGAGGAGGATGATGTCGATGTAGTTGCAATGTGAGCCATAGTCGGATTCATGATTCCTGTTAATGGAAAATCTCAATTTGGGCAATGCCTT